>NW_024752245.1:1330000-1440000 GCF_018991925.1 Homarus americanus
CTCGTTCTCTTGGCCAACACGACACTGTAAACATCCCGCATCTGCCCGTGGTTGAGTAGGGGTTGAATTAAACACCAAAACTCGTAAAAATTGACGTGATTGTGGTGTTTTCGGTTCCTAAATGATGGATGAAGGTAAGGGAACGTTTTGTTGGTTTATATTTGGTTTGTGTATATTATTGAAACCAAGAAATAGCTGCCACATTTTGGTGGGGGGGGGGGCAGTTACGGCCATCGCTCGATAATGTGTTAATAACGTATCTAAAGGAATGAAACTTTAATTATTAGTTATTGTGAAGTTATAGCAGTTCTTTGATAACTTAATCCACGTAATAAATAAAAGGTGTGTACCAATACCTGTGCTCGACTACCTGCAGGTCAGAAACTAGTGGATTACTAGTATTCAGAAACACGAACCACATCAACCACCATCACGCGTGTGACCAGAGTTTTGTGGACGTGACTGAACTAATGTTGTCGACGTGAAATTGGATTTATTGGGTCAGGTCAGGTCAGGTCAGGTATATTTTATGACCTAACAACTATAGAATGTAGCAGTTTGGTACTTCTAAATGTTAATAGTTCTCACTCTACCTTACCTAACCTAACCTAAAATACTAGTTATATTGGATTTTTTTATTCTAAACAAATTACACGAACCAATGGCGAGACAAGGCGAACATGACCTAAAGCCGTAGACGAAAGACGTAACGACCGTAAGAATGATTTGCGCCTAAAGTACTGCTCGTGTATTTATCGTCAGTGTTACGAGAAAGCTTTGATGTTAGGTTAGTGAGAAAGCTTCTATATGCTCTATGGGGATATATCTCTCAGTGCTTGACCTGTATGTAGAGTTCGAAAAAAGGGATTTGATATGACTGAGGAGGGAGCTGTACTGTACAATGGGGATGGTAACCGATACATACACTCATCCGGTTGCTGTCAAAATGCATGTTCATCAACCGGTGTGGAGGGGGTGAGGGACGGTGATGGCGTGAGGGTAATTACATCTGACTGGCTTACCTGGCTGACCTCCACCTGTCTCTATTTTGTATGACCTAACGCACGCACACACACACACGATCCCCATGGCAAAGGGAGGAAAAATGGGACTAATTATACCTTTTAGTGTGTATACTGTACCTTAGTGAAGAGGATTAACTACTAAGAGATATCACAGGTAGATTGAGTGATGGTCAGGGAGGAATTGATTTGATTATGGATGATGTACGTCAAACAGGTGAGTCACAGGTGAGGATTCAATTAGTGAGTGCCAGGTTACGTTAGGTTAGTGTTAGGGTAAGTTAATCTCAGGTGATATAAGCTAGGAGTGCTAATCTTCATGTGATTTTTAACTTCCTTTAAAGTATATTATTTTTACTTGTATCGTAGAGGTGTTAATTAATGAAGTGAGGTAAACCTTGCCTCCACTCCCTCCCACAACCCCCACCCATCCTCCCCCTCCCCCCATCCTCCCCCCTCCCCCTCCCTCCTTCCCCCTCCCTCCTCCACTACTCCACCTCCCATCCCATCCCACTCCTTCAACCCATCCCGCCCCACCCACCCCACCCCAACCCATCCCCCCCTGCCCCAACCCATCCCCGCCCCACCCTCCGTCTCCTATCTAACACTCGTCCTCCATGTTTCAGCAACTTCCAAAACATGGATAAACTGGAGAAGGGACCCAAGGAGATCTTCACCCAGGAGATACAGAAGGTTAGTTACACTCTTGTTTTATCTCCCTGTACATCTCCCTTTTAATCTCCCTATTGTTTGGTCTTAATGTTCCTGGTACTTAATCTCCCTGTTAGTTGGTATTAATCTCCCTGGTACTTAATCTCTCTGATATTTGATCTCCCTAGTAATTTATCTCCCTCGTAGTTACTCTCCCTGGTACTTAATCTCCCTGTTAGTTAGTAGTCTTAATTTCACTGGTACTTGAGTTTTGTCTCCCTGAAGAATGAAGTGTTCTCTCCTTTGAAATCATTCATCTCCCTTAAAAATCGTTTCTATCTCCCTGAAAATCGTGGTGTATCTCCCTGAAAAGTTTTGTTTTATATTTTTTTGGTTTATTTTTTGTTCCCTTAATAAGTATAATTTTTACTAATCAATGGAAATAAATGTTATATTGGTTGGTAATTTGTTCAATAAATCACACTTTATTGTTCATATTTTTATCATGGTTATTTATTTGTTTTAATATATCGGTTTATTTGAGGTTATTCACTTGTTTTCAATACCTGGTTCACCTGCTATCTGCTTTGAACACCTGTATATATCTGGCCTCCACACCTGCTGCAGCTGTTTGTGTGTACTGTGTCATTCACCTGTACAGTATTTTTGATGTTCTGCCTTGCCTTTACACTGAGAGACATTTCTGGTCATTTCTCTGAGATATTTCCATGCCATCGACGTACCGTTACTATTCAGCATTTCACAGGTATGAGGAACACCTGTAGTGGAATTAACTAGTTAGAAATTAATGAGTTGCGGATTTTCTCTAGGTGTTTGGTGCACCTGGTAGACATTACTATTTATTTCCTTTCTTCTTAATTCTTCCTTTCTTTATCTTTTTATCTTTTTGTGTCTTCTTTTTGTGGTTTTTTGTTCCTATTATCATTCTTCCTCTTTTCTTTCTTTCTTTCTGAGATTTTTTAACCTTTTGTTCTTTCTTTGTCTTCATCTTTCTTTATTCTCTCCCTTTCTCACCTTAATTCCGACCCTCGTGTGTGTGTGCGCGTGCGTGCGTGCGTGCGTGCGTGCGTGCGTGCGTGCGTGTGTGTGTGTGTGTGTGTGTGTGTGTGTGTGTCACTCCTTACTCATCCCTTAAGGCATCAAGAC
Organism: Homarus americanus; assembly: GCF_018991925.1. NCBI lineage: Eukaryota > Metazoa > Arthropoda > Malacostraca > Decapoda > Nephropidae > Homarus > Homarus americanus. The sequence continues at coordinate 1,332,841 of NW_024752245.1, forward strand.
ACCTCCTACTACTCTTGGGACGCCATCATACATCATCTCCAGATCAACAAACATACAGTACATGGATCCATTTATTCTGAATTTATCACCTGTAGATATTATTATTCACCTGTCTGGGAGATCAATGATGTTCACTCTCTCATCTCTGGTCCAGCATCCGTCTTAATGCTCCTTTATATTATATACTTCTGTTACTTCAATCCTCTTGTTGTTTCCTTTCTCCATAATGGCGTGTGTGTCTCTCTCTCTCTCTCTCTCTCTCTCTGTCACTTCCTCCCCTCTCCTCTCCTCCCCTTCATTTTCCTTCGTCATCTTTCAACCCTTCCTTCCTTCCTTCCTTCCTTCCTTCCTTCCTTCCTTCCTTCCTTCCTTCCTTCCTTCCTTCCTTCCTTCCTTCCTTCCTTCCTTCCTTCCTTCCTTCCTTCCTTCCTTCCTTCCTCCCCTCTCTCCTCAACACCCAGTACTCTCTTTATCCCTATTGAGTTCCATCATCACCATCTCCTCCTCCTCCTCGTTATCCATCATCTGTGTCCACCTTTATCCACATTTCTATTATCGCTTGTCTTTCATTTCCCCATATTTCGTCGTCTTTCTCATTATTCTACCATTTCATGTTAATATTATCTTCTTCCCCTTGTGCGTTCTTCCCTTATTCATTTCGCATTACTTCTCCCTGCTTTATTTTCCTCTATCACCTGTTTCGCCTTTGTCAACCTGTAAATGCTCTCTCTCTCTCTCTCTCTCTCTCTCTCTCTCTCTCTCTCTCTGTTTCACCTGGTGTTCATATGTAGAGGTCCCCAGCTCTCACCTATCTACAGTAACCTTCTCCTGCTTCACACACACACACACTGGGCACTACTCTGAGTATATAAATTAGTCTTACCTCTCTCGTGATAAAGAAATACTCACCATTTCCTCACCCGTCCTCCTCTCCCCTCCTCTCCCCCCCTTCCCCTCCTCTCCCCTTCCCCCTCCTCCCTTAGCCGGCGGAGTGTGAGCATTGTGTAGTTGGCCATTGTGTGGTGTGGGGAGGCCCTTGGCCAATAATTATTGGGGAGGCCATTGTGTAACAATTATTAGGGGAGGCCCTTGTGTGGAGTAGAAAGGGAAAAAGCTGACTCCATCTGTTCCCCATCTGCTTACATGTTGACCAGCTGACCACACAGCTGGTCTCTTCTTATATTTATTGTGCTACGTGTGGATGTGTGTGTGCCAGGGGTGTGGATGTGTGGGGTGTGGATGTGTGGGGGTGGATGTGTGGGGTGTGGATGTGTGTGGGGTGGAGGTGTGGATGTGTGGGGTGTGGAGGTGTGGAGGTGTGGATGTGGGGTGTGGGGGTGTGGATGTGTGGGGTGTGGATGTGTGGGGTGTGGATGTGTGGGGTGTGGGGGTGTGGAGGTGTGGGGTGTGTGGGTCTGTGTATTTGTTTGTATTTGTGTGCATATTGGAGTGTGTGAGTGTGTGTATGTTTGGGTGTGAGTGTGTAAGCATATGTGTATTTGTGTGATTTGTGTGTGTATTGGTGGATGGATAGGTGTATGTATGTATGATGAGGATATGTGTATCTATGAGTGTGTATTATTTATCTATGTATTATGGTGTGGGTATGTGTGTATGTATGTATATATATATTTGTGTATGTATCAGTAAATCTAGAATATATTTATGTATCCCAAGTGTAAGACTGAGATACAGGTCAAACTCGTATACAAACCCGGGAACAATATGTGTGGTCGGTGTTATGAGGGCCATGGCTTATTAGCTGGCCAGGTGAGGGGGGGAGGGAGGGTGTTATTAGTTGGCCAGGTGAGGGGGGGAGGGAGGGAGGGAGGGAGGGTGTTATTAGTTGGCCAGGTGAGGCGGGGGGAGAGATATAACGCCACATAATACCCAACTACCTCACCTTTTCTCTCTTATCACCTCTCACATTATTGTCTTATTACTTAGTTGTCTCTTCCTCACATGTTATCTTACCCCCCGGGAAGGTTAAGAGGATGTTATCTTTTATAACTTCACAGGATGATAACTTGTCTCGAGATAACAAGTGATATAATCTTTAACCTGGGGGTCATAAAGGGTGTTATCTTGTCACCTCTTTCGTTTGATAGAGGGTGATGGTGTAATATTAATTAGGAAAATACTAATAATAAAAGGTGATTTGTCGGCTTATGACTACACCTTGGTTGTTGGTCCTGGTGACGACGAGGTGACTCCACCGTTAATAAATTTGTCTTCCGAATCATGAATCAAATCCTCATTCAACATTAAACTAAACGAATATTATCCTCTATGGCTTAGGATAACTACTCTATTGTTGTTATAGTCACGGAGTCAAAAATCAAGGTGGTCTATGCTATAAAAATTTATTTATTTTAGTTTTCGATTCGATTTAGTGTAGTTACCTCTTGTTATGTGATAAAGTCGTTTTCTGTGTATAGTTTCGTAAGGTTGGTGTCTGGAGCTAGTGCTAGTAGTATCGTGTGGGAGCCAGTACTATCGTGTATGCTGGTACTATCGTGTGTGCTGGTACTATCGTGTGAACTAGTACCATCGTATGAGCTAGTACCATCGTATGAGCTAGTACTAGTAGTATAACCAGGCTTCCCCCATTCGCCTATCGTAAAAAAAATATCCAGCGTTTCCTACACCCGGCGACACAGCGGCTATTGTATCAACCTTCTCTCAGCCTGTCAGTCTTACGTGACGTCAGGCCTGGCAGACTGAGTGAAAAATTTTGTACCTAAAGTTTGACGAAAAAAAAAAACGAACTAACTAGAATTTCCTTTTGGTGTAACTCCGTGTGGAAATAAATACTCAAAGTGGGAATTAATTGGGAAAATAAACAGAAAGTGGGAATTAATTGGGAAAATAAACACAAAGTGGGAATTAATTGGGAAAATAAACACAAAGTGGGAATTAATTGGGAAAATAAACACAAAGTGGGAATTAATTGGGAAAATAAACGCATATTCTGCTATAAACTCCATGGTCGTTTTCTCTCGAATATAAACACTAGCATGTCGACATTAATGCCACATGAGGAACAATCAGGGAATTTTAAGCTGAAACTGTTCCAGAATTTATACTTTAAGCTCCTGGACATTTAAACTGGACATGGGAGAATTGATTTTTTTTATTAAGCTGGAATTATTTAGGTGATGGGAGCAGAAGATGGGAAGGAGTGGTGATATGTTTACCATTTATTGTATATATGTGAGAGAGAGAGAGAGAGAGAGAGAGAGAGAGAGAGAGAGAGAGAGTTTGGTAGACATTGTTATAACCGTATTCCTTCTCCTCCTCCTTTTTCCTCTTCCTCTTCCCCTAACCTCCTCCTCCTCTTCCTCTTCCCCCGACCTCCTCTTCCTCACTCCCTCCCTCCCTCCAATCTCTTCCTCACCCTCCTCCTCCTCCAGACCATAAGATTGGTCTCACTTGAAGCTGTCATGTAATTCATCTCCGTCTAAATAAAACACTGAAACTCATATCACACCTTTTACTACTTCACAGGCTGCTGGGTTAGGTTAGGTCCACTATGTAACTGGTCTCCCCACCCCACCCCCTTCCTCTCCCCACCTCCCCTTCCTCCCCCCACCTCCCCCTTCCTCTCCCCATCCCCCTTCCTCTCCCCCATCCCCCTTCCTCTCCCATCCCCCCTTCCTCTCCCCATCCCCCCCCTTCCTCTCCCCCACCCCTCCCCACCCCACCCTTCTCTCCCCACCCCACCCCTTCCTCTCCTCCCCCACCCCTCCCCCACCCCACCCCCTCCCACACCCACCCCTTCCTCTCCCCCACCCCACCCCTTCCTCTCCCCCACCCCCCCTCCCCCACTTCCCTCTCCCCCCCACCCACCCCCTTCCTCTCCCATCTCTCCCTCCCACCTCCCCTCCCACCTCCCCCTCCCACCTCCCTTCACCCCCACAACTCGGCCACGTCGCTACAAATGGACCAAAAATTGAATTCCAGACCTTGAAAAACAAACCCCGAATACCAAATGACTTGTGTGTGCTTCATGCCAGGTTTTTTGTGTTTTGGGGGGTCCTTTTTTTTCTTACTTTTTTTTCGCTGTTTATATCCGTCTAGGATGATGTTATTGTTCGGGTTTTTTCTTCGATTTTATACTTTTTCTTTAGTTACTTTTTTGCATTTATTCTTTTTTTCGTTTTTCTGTGTTTTGGTGTTTTTTTCAGTGTGTTTAATTTTTTATTTTTTTTCTCTTTCTCACCTTTCTTTATTCTCTATTCTCCCTCTCCGCCCCTCTCTTCCTCTAATCCATTCCTCTCTCCCACTCTTATTCCCCATTTCTCCTCACTCCCTCTTCACCCACTCCTCTCTGCCTCCTATATTTCCAATTCTACCTGCTTGCCTCCCCTCCATCTCCTCCCTCCTCCCTGCCCCCCATCTCTCCCTGCCCCCATGTACCCCTGCCAAAAGCAATTTATCTCACCTCTCCTCACATCTGCCTTAATATAATCAATGGACCACCACCACCTGCCTCCCACCTGTAGTGCGCTTCTCTCTCTCTCTCTCTCTCTTCCTACCATTAGTAGTAGCCATAAGTAATCTTTAGCGTCAGAATCACGTACTTTATTACTTTACACTTACTTAAATACTTTACTCACATTCCTCGTTACAACACACATTAAAGGAAGAAGATCAACCCATTTTTATTACTTGGGTTAGTTAGGCGTTTATGGTTTACTGAGTTATGGGTTAATAATGCGGGCTGGTGTGGGTTAATGGTGCGGGTTAATGGTGTGAGTTGGTGTGGGTTAATGGTGCGGGTTGATGTGGGTTTAATGGTGCGTTTTGGTGTGGGTTAATGGTGCGGTTTGGTGTGGGTTAATGGTGCGGGTTGGTGTGGGTTAATGGTGCGAGTTGACGTGGGTTAATGGTGTGGGTTGGTAGGAGATTAGTTGACCAAGATAATTTTCATTCCTCTTCTTTCCCCTTTTTCATTTCTTTTCTCTCCCTCCCTCTCCCTCATCCCCTCCCCATCCTCCCTCTCTCCTCACCTTACATCACCCTACCTTACCTCGAACATAATTATAACCCTTAATTACTGATTCTCTTTATCCTCACTACACTGCTTTACTCTTTTGAAGGGGTGAGAGGAGGAAGAGGAGATGGGGAGGTAGGAGGAGATGGAGGAAGGGGGGAGAGGAGCAGGAAGGGGTGGGAGAGGGGGTGGTAGGAGGAGGGGGAGGTGGTGGTCGTTTACTGTTTTGATTGAGTCGTTGCTTAAGTGTTTGTAGTCGTGTGTGTGTGTGTGTGTGTGGAAGGGGTTATATAGGAACTGGAGTGTGAGTATGTGGGGTGGGGTGTGTGGGGGTGGGGGTAAGGTGTGTTGAGGTGGAGTGTGTGTTGGTGTGAGGTGTAGAGGGATGTGTGGGATGTGTGGAACAGGGGATGTGCGGTTGGGTGCGGTGGGTGGGGTGGGTGCGTGAGGGTGGGTGGGTGTGTTGGGTAAGGATGGGGAGGAAACAGTGGAGAGTGTTCGTATCGCCTGCATAAAGGAAGTGATGGAAGAGTTACGAAATATTGGAGAGAGAGAGAGAGAGAGAGAGAGAGAGAGAGAGAGAGAGAGAGAGAGAGATATAGAGAGAGATACTGTATTTTTAACTTTCTAATTTTTGCCGTCTTTGGTACCAGGAAGATACTCAAACTTGTATTTTTTTCCTCGTCATAAAAATATTGAGAAATTTATACTTTTTCCTTAGACATGAAAAAAAAACTATTTTTTTCTTACGTTTGTGTTTAGGTACAAAAATATTAAAATACTCAGACTAGTTTTAATTTACATACGAAAAAAATAATCTTCAATACTTCCTTTTTTTGTTTTTTTTTAGAAATAGATAAATTCACTTAAGCTCTAAATATTATTAGAAGGAATTAAAAGTAAATATTACTCGAATAAACACTTTATTTCATAGGAGTAACGAGAGCAAGAGGAGGTAATGTTTGTTAGTCTATACTGGGGAAAAAAAGAGGTGCTAAATCATACCCTCGTGCATACTGGGGAAAAAAATCGTAAGTCGTAAGTACGGATCACCTAATTGACCCTATATCAGTAATTTTCTAAGTACGGATGACCTTATTAAACACGGATTACGTACGAATTACCAAAAACTTCCCAACCAGGAATGACTTACCCCTTTACGGACATCCCACGTACATTAAACCACGAGTTAATGACGAGATATGATAATAATAATCGTCACTTAAGTGTTTTTCTTTAAATTCCTCTTATCTCTTCATTCTCTCTCTTTATCTCTCTCCCTCGACTACTCTTGAGAGATTCCTTTGAAGGTCGATCTCACAGTGTATCCAAGAGCGTATTTTATTAATTTTTTTTAGGTATTTTTTTATTTTTATTTTTTTTTACCATGTAGTAGTTTGGGAAAAGTTAGAGTTTTGTTTATACTACAGTCTGAGTTTTTTTCCTCTTGTGTTTTTATGACTTGATTTTAGTTTTTAAAGTCGATTTTTTTACGCTTAACCCGCCTCCCACTCGGCTCCCACTCGTCTCACCACCTACACTTACTCGGCTCCCACTTGTCTCCCACCTATACTTACTCGCCTCCCACCCGTCTCCCACCTATACTAACTCGCCTCCCACCTTTGAGGATAAACGTCTGTCCGTGTCTCAAAATACCGACATTTTTGTAACTTTTTTAGTCTAACTTAAATAAATAAAAAAATGTTAATGGTGTTTGCTTCTACTTTTTAGTTCGACTTTTTCACGTCATTTTTTTTTTGTTTCTTGGTGAGGGAGGGAGGGGGGGGTGTTGAGGTAGAGAGGGCTGGAATCATACCTGTGCTGACGTCATAAGCTTACGCCATTATTGAAAACCTTTATAATAATAATAATAATAATAATAATAATTAACGGTTTATTGAAAGAGCTTGGCAGCCAGAAGGCTGAAAATATACAGTTACATATTTGGGGAATGGGTTTCGAATTACAAATAATATACAAGTAACATAAGTGACACAAATAAGATATATAATAACTAGATGGGGAAAAGCTCAAACTACAGTTCATTTCAACATAGTGACAGTGTAAGGAGTAGTGTTTACTGGGAGTGAACACACTGGTTTATTACAAGTTATTGATAATTTTTACAATGGTTGGGACTGGGCTGTTCTTATAGCGATCAGTTCGTGCACGTATGGGCTGGATGCGGTTGTGGTGTCGAACAGCAATTCTCGGACTAGGGATCTCAGGTGGTAGTAGGAGCCGGTGTCGAGGATGGTCTAAAAGCTTCTTACCAAATTTGCAGATGAGGTCGTGGTGATGGTCAGTGAGAGTCGAAAGGGTCAGTGTGTTGAGCGCTTCTTGATATGTGGAGTAGGAAGGGGAGAGAATAATCTTGCATGCCCTCTTTTGCACTCTTTCTAGGTGTTTACGTTGTGTGGCATTTAGGGAGGAAGACCAGGTGGGGGAGGCATAGGTGAGCTTGGGAAGTATGAATGTTGTGTAAACACTGAGGAGCTCGGGTGTGTGTGTGTGTAATTTATTAATTTTTACTTTTTTCGTTCTTGCAATTTGTTTTGTTTTCATTTTTTATTGTCCAGATCTACTTATTCATTATTTATTTATTTTGTTTATTCAGTTCTTGTATTTATTTTTTATGAGGATGTTCTTAATTTATTTTATTATTAATTTACACTTTACATTATAGCAATTTTAATAATTTGATTCACTCAATTATTCATTTATTCATTTTTAACCTGATTACATATTCATTTATTTATATTAATTAATATATTATATATATTTTATGTATTGTTCTTCGTTCATTCGTTTATTTATTACCAGTTTATTCATTTATCTACTTCTTATATGTTTTGTCTTATCTTATTAAATGCGTCTGTAGCTCTATGAATGCCTGACCTTATCGACTGACCGACTGATTCAGAAGAAAACAAACTTAGCCAGACCGCACTAACGCAGCTTACGACCAGTGTGTTGTCGGACCTGTGAGACGGATGACCTGAAACTAACCTGACCTAACCTGACCTGTCCTGTCCTGTCCTAACCTAACCTTGTTGTAGGACCTCTTACCACTCATTGACCTATTAATAACCTGACCTTACTTCAGGACCTGATAGTGACCTGACCTTATTGCAGAACCTGGTGGTGACCTGACCTTATTGCAGGACCTGATACTAAATGACCTGACTCTTTTATGGGACCTGATAGTGATCTGACCTTATTGCAGAACCTGGTGGTGACCTGACCTTATTGCAGGACCTGATACTAAATGACCTGACTCTTTTCCAGGACCTGTTGTTACTGGAGGAACAAGAAGGCTCCGTCAACTTTAAGTTCGGCATCTTGTACATGAAGACTGGCCAGACCTCTGATGACGAGATCCTCAGTAACGGTGAGTGGGGGTTGAGAGGGATGTGAGAGGGAGGGAGAGTGGGGGTGGGAGGAAGAAAGTTGGAGAGGAAGAGTGGGAAAAGGAGAGATGGAAGAAGGGAAAGACTAATGAGAAAGGAGGGAGGGAGAGAATAGGAAGAGAATAGCGTGAGGAATGGGAATGGGAAGGGGAGAGAGAGAGAGAGAGAGAGAGAGAGAGAGAGACTTCAAGATAAATGGAAGATTAACGAAAGCAACAACAGACAGAGATAATAAACAAATGGATATAAGAGTCATTAGCAGATAATTAAAGGTTAATGATAGTAATGTGAGCTAATTAACCCACATAAGCTGAAGCCACAATTAATGGTCACGGAAGCTGAAAATCAAACCTATTGATAATTAACCTCACGTTCCCTGATGTAGTTCCCATAACCCTAAGTCACTTTACACCTGCTCTAACATCAACAATTAATGACAAAATTCACAAACTTGCCAACTGCACTAATCTAGGTTACGTAATTAACGAGTAAATAAAGGTTTAGTTGGTTTTAATTTCATTGTTAGATATTTTTTGGCGATTTTTTTTCTTAATTAAAATTCTACGACAGTTTATTAGATTTTGGGGGGATTTGTGGTTTTTATTTTTTATTTTTTTTCTATTTTTTTTTGGGGGGGGGGATTTTTCATTACGTTTCTGGGAAGTTCAAGTATATTTTAATTTGTGATTTATTTTTGTTTAAGGAAATTTGTACTCCTGGAACCAACCTCATTAATAACTCTGTAAGGAATATAGTGACAAATCTTTGAGTACATTATTTCTAACCTTGAGTACGATCATATAGTACTCAGGAAGGTTAAATCATCGTGTTCAAGGGTTCACTATTAACTGTACTCTGAATATTAACTAATTAATGAACTGTTCAACGTTGTTCATTAATATTATCTCAAATTTACTGTGTTCTATCCGGCCTAATTATCATAACATATTTACTTGGGCCTAATACACCTTGATTAATTACAGTTAATTAGTCGAATGTGTTTACCTGTATCTCAGTAAATTCCTTCAATAATTCTCTTGGTATTTTAAACACCATTAAATTCTATTCATTATTATAGAAACTTAAAGAAAAAATACTTATGATAAAAATTGTTTAAGGTCTTGTCAAAATCATTCTTTTACTTTTATATTATGATGAAACAAAAAAAATACGTAATACTCGTTTCTATAAAGTTGTATAGGTAGATAGTGATAAAATTCAGTCAGTCAGTCAGTCACATTAGTCATTTAGAATTGATGTTCCATAGAGATGACTGACATAGCTGTTCACAAGTGTACCTGTATATATGAACAATTAGGGTAAGGTTGTTCATAAGCTTAACTATACAAACAGCTGAGGCAAGCAATCCGAACAACCTCAGTCAGAAAACGAACCCACCCCCACACCACCTCACCACCACCCCACCCTGACCCCCACCCCCACACCACCCCTCACCACCACCCTACCCCACCACCACCCCTACCCCACACCACCACCTCTACTCCCACACCACCACCCCACCCCACCCCACCCCACCACACCACACCCCACCCCACCCCACCCCACCCCCACCCCACCCCACCCCACCCCACCACCACCACCACCCCTCACCACCAATTTAATCTCCCCACCCCACAAGTCATCACCCGAAAACTCGAACGTAAATCAGAAGTCTTCATAAAAAGGCGAGAAACGAGTGGACTTCCTTTATCATCTGGAGGACAGGAAAAACTTTGTCCCAGGGTTCATCTTGATAAAGAGAGAGAGAGAGTTTTGAGGAGATGGAAGGAGAATAAGAGAGAGGGGTGAGAAGAGTGTGTGTGTGTGTTGTTTTATTTGGGTATATCAGACACGAGAGTAAAGTGGATGTGAGGTGAGCTGGACAAAGAGACAGAAATTGTGTTACACAACACCACAACACACTACGCTACACCACACTACACTACACCACACTACACCACACTACACTACACTACACCACACTACACTACACCACACTACACTACACCACACTACACCACACTAAACAACACACTACACCACACTAAACAACACACTACACTACACCACACTACACTACACTACCACACTACACACACTACACTACACTACACTACACTACACCACACTACACTACACCACACCACACTACACTACACTACACTACACTACACCACACTACACCACACTACACTACACCACACTACACCACACTACACTACACCACACTACACTACACTACACTACACTACACCACACTACACTACACTACACTACACTACACCACACTACACTACACCACACTACACTACACTACACTACACTACACCACACCACACACACTACACTACACTACACTACACACACACTACACCACTCTACACTACACTACACTACACACACCACACCACTACACTACACACACCACACCACACTACACACACCCTCTACTACACTACACCACACCACACCACACTACACTACACACACACACTACACTACACCACACACACTACACTACACTACACCACACCACACCACACTACACTACACTACCACTACACCACACCACACTACACACCGCTCCACTACACTACACACACACCACACCACACCACACACACTCACTACACTACACCACTCTACACTACACTACACACACCACACACCACACCACACACACTACACACACTACACACACTACACCACTCTACACTACACCACACTAAACAACACACTACACTACACCACACTACACTAAACAACACACTACACTACACCACACTACACTACACCACACTACACCACACTACACTACACCACACTACACTACACTACACTACACTGGTATAATCAAGAATTCTACCTCTTCCGCCTCTGCTCCTGGATAACTCCACACTTCCTCTTCCTTCTAACCCTCTCTTCCTCCTCTTGCTCTTCCTCTTCTATTATACCTCCTCCTCTTGCTCCTCCTCTTCCCCTCCTCTTCTATTATGCCTCCTCCTCTTGCTCCTCCTCTTCTATTATGCCTCCTCCTCTTCCTCCTCCTCTTCTATTATGCCTCTTCCTCTTCCTCCTCTTCTATTATGCCTTCTCTTCTTCCTCCTCCTCTTCTATTATGCCTCTTCCTCTTCTTCCTCCTCTTCTATTATGCCTCCTCCTCTTCCTGCACCACACGCCGAGACGGAGCAGTTGTGATATAAAGCTGAGTGGAAGGAAAAAGCCAGGAATGTTTATATGGAGAGAGAGAGAGAGAGGCGACAACTCTCCAGTATTCCATCGGTTATTCACCAAGCTGGAGATGCGCTGAATCCTGGCTTAACTCAGCTTAACTCAGCTTAGCTAACCATGCCAGTCATCTAAAAAAAATTACAATAAAAAAGTTTGAGAGAAGAGAAAGTTTCCAAAAAGTTTATAGGAAGGAGTTTTGGCCGGGATTAAGGAAGAGTGATGAGGGATAAGCCCTTTTGCCCCTGTGTTTCCATACAGGCGAGGTGGGTATTAAACAACCTCGCTTGTGTAGAGATGCAATGGTAGAAGGGTGTATGCGCCACCGCCACCACCTACCACAACAGACTATGGGGTGAGTATAGGTATACAGATACAGTTATGTATGTGTTTCTATAATGATAAAAACTGTGAGTATAATTGGTATGATATATTAGTAATGGTGATGAAAGTAATAATAGTAGTAAGGATAACACATAATAGTGTTAATAATGATGATAATAAGCATAATAATACACTATTACTACTAAATGTTCCACAGTCACAAAAACAATATATATATATATATATATATATATATATATATATATATATATATATATATATATATATATATATATATATATATATATATATATATATATTATTGCAAATTTCTCGTCATATTGAAAAAAATTCCAACATTTTAATATTTTGTGGCCCGCTTAGTAGTGATATGACTAATTGTTTAACCGTTCTGAAAGCTAGATATAAATCTTATCCAACATATTTGTCAAGTTTTAACGTTTTACATTATGAGAAAAAAAAATACAAGGAAAAAAAATACGATAATTGTTTTTTTGTTTATTTTTAGATGAATATGTTTAACAATATGTATAGTTATGCATTTAAGGATTGATATATACATAATATTTATCTTAGAGAGAGATAGAGACAGTTTATATATATATATATATATATATATATATATATATATATATATATATATATATATATATATATATATATATATATATATATATATATATATATATATATATATATATATATATATATATATATATATATATATATATTATTTAACCAGCAGAAATCATTTCAATCATAAAATTAAATATGGAAATTCGGTCAATTCATGAAACGAAAAACCCGGTGGATGTCTGCCTTTGATGTGAAGTCACCCGTCAAATGTCGGTAATGCGCTTAAAATCTGTTTTAAAGAAATAAAAAATGTAACCGACCAAAAAGAAAACGGAATGGGGCTCGTTCAACACAGCCTATGGCGCGGTATTTTTAGGTTCAATATTTTATTTTGTTGTTTTTTATTTGTTTTCAATCGACAACTTTATTTAAAGTATGGATGAATTACCAAAAATACAGGTACATTATATATTTACCTGGGTTTTCGAGAATGCGCGTGTCTCTTAGCTCAGGTGAATTATTGTATCTTAGATCAATTTATAGAACCATAGTTGAGATAATTATTTACCTCCCATAGACAAACTTAATAACTCAGATAAACAAAGGCCTCACTAACCTATTACATATGAACCCTTAAAATGGTTCCTTGACTTATAGGATCACAGGAACACAGGCCATTTATTTGACTCATTACTGTAGAATCACATTGTTTACCTTAGTACAATGGCCCTGAGTTAAATTACTCTAAATGGCTAAATAACTAGAAATGGTTTTATTTAACTGATCAAAGCTAAAATGGTTGTGTTATATATGATTTTGTTGTAAATGGTCTTACCTTGAATGACTCGGGGTCTTAAATGGCACTACCTAAATGGCACTACTTAAATGGCACTACTTAAATGGCACTACCTAAATGGCACTACTTAAATGGCACTACTTAAATGGCACTACCTAAATGGCACTACTTAAATGGCACTACCTATATGGCACAGCTTAAATGGCACTATTTAAATGACGAAAATTTATCTTGGCTTTACTTAAATGCCCTTAGCGAAAATGATTTTGACTAAATGACCTTGGCTTAAATGATCTTAACTAAAATACCAATGAGCTAAATGACTAATGGCTTAAAAAAATGACTTTGAGTTAGACTTTACACTAGAGCAAATTACTTCATACATACACAGTGCTCTATACATAATGTTAATCCCGTATTATGATGAATTATATGTATGATGAATGTATGTATGTATAAACCAATTAATACATCACTTAGTATCGTGTTTTGATTTAGAATATTAATTATAATAGAATGTAAAAACTAAACCATTGGATCCCTCGTTCATAACTTGTCAATAATCAAATTCATGAAACTCAGTATTTTTGTAGATGCCAGTAATTAACTTTCGATGTATGTATGTATGTATGTATGTGTATGTATGTATGTATGTATGTATGTATGTATGTATGAACTATTTTCCCAGCTTTTATTTTTATGTTTTAGTAAGTTTGTGTCGTTCGTGTGCTCAGTCACCTCAGAATGACACACCTACGTACCCACACCACCTGACCCACACCACCTGAGCCACACTAACTTCACCCACACTACGTCATTCACACCCCCTTACCCACATTGCCCAGTCAGCCACGTTACCCTCCATCTCACCCACACGCACCCCCCCCCTCACCCATATTCCCCAGTCACCCACTTCCTCACCCACACCAGATGTCATTGACGCTCCACAAATAACTTAATGACACACTCACACTCACACACACATACTCACACATACTCACACACACTCACACACACACATACTCACACACACACACACACACACACACACACACCATAACATCGTCAACTGTTAAACTTCATCAAGAATTTTAACACAAGTCTATAATTTTTAGAGTAATTTAACAACCATTATCTTTTTTGGTTCTCTTGTTTTATTTAAGTTTATTAATAATCAGGTGTTTTATTAGGACTCAATAAAGACACTTGTTGTAGAGCGTAAGAGCAGGTGTTATTAAGCTTAAGAACAGGTGTTATTAAGCGTAAGAACAGGTGTTATTAAGCGTAAGAACAGGTATTATTAAACTTCAGAACACGTGTTATTTAGAGGGGAGGGAGTTACCTGGAGGTGAGAGCCGGATGGGGGAGGAGAGGAGGAGAGTTACCTGGAGGGAGTTACCTGGACGTGAGAGCCGGATGGGGGAGGAGAGGAGGAGAGTTACCTGGAGGGAGTTACCTGGACGTGAGAGCCGGATGGGGGAGGAGAGGAGGAGAGTTACCTGGACGCGGCAGGTGTGAAGCGGTTTAGGTAGTAAGGTATAAGAATTATTAGACTTCAAGGTGTGAAATATGATGCCATAATGTGTGAAATATTAGTCTGGTGGGAGTGAAATATTGTGACAGCAAATTGTGAAATATAAAAGATGCAAAAATGCTAAACTCTTTACCTAGAGTTATATAAATGAACTTACCTGAAGATTAGGTACTCGACTGTATATTACTTTACCTGAAGATTAACTGCCTTAATGTTAACCTAATGTCACTTAACCTAACCTAATATAACCAAACCCAACGTAATGTAACTTAATATAATCTAACCTAACCTAGATCAATGGATTTTAGAGTAGATTTTGAATGGTGGTTATAAAGCCCAAGACAGTCCACCTGGCTGTCATTACCGGCAGGTGATATAATTAACATATGGCATTACAGGTGTGGGCTACCATAAACCTTTAATGAGTCGTATTAATCCCGGTTTAGTCAGATCAGCCAGATGAGATGTTTAGTTTAATCCTCGGACTGCAATTCTCTAATGTTGTCAGGATGTAATAAGGATGTTGTTAGGGTGTTATCAGTATGTTGCCAGGATGTTGTCAGTATGTTGCCAGGATATTGCCAGGATGTTGTCAGGGAGATGTCAATGTTGTCTCTGTTGTGTTGAATTATCTCTCGTGTGTCTCAATGTCTCGTCTTGTTTACATGTCTTTTGTAATATTGTCTCGTGGATATTTTTTATTTATTTAATATCTCTCTCTCTCTCTCTCTCTCTCTCTCTCTCCTCAACAGCTCCACACCTGTCAAGTCTTAATCAACAGGTCGTGTTTGTTGACTCGGGTTTTTTTCCCAACCACAGTGTCAGTTAACGGAAGGTCCAGGACGAACAGCGCCCTATACAATCTTCCCCTTTTTCTCTTAATTCCATCTCCCTCGCTCTCCTCTCGTCCTCTCCCCTCACTTTCTCCTTCTCCTCCCCTCACTTTCTCCTTCTCCTCCCCTCACTTTCTCCTCCTCCTCTCCTCACTTCCTCCTCCTCTCCTCACTTTCTCCTTCTCCTCCCCTCACTTTCTCCTCCTCCTCTCACTTTCTCTTCCTCCCCTCTCACTTTCTCCTCCTCCTCTCACTACCCCATAATCGTATCGGCTTCCTCAAAAGAGGACGCTGTGTGGTACAGAAGTCAGACCAAGTTTTGATAAGAAATGTAAATGCCTCTACGGACGAACACACACACACACAGGCTTTGTCCAACATTAATCTTGCCTTTAACCTGCCCTCTTGTGTATATTTTATCAGTGTTGACATAACGACAAAAGGGTGTTTTATTTATCTACTATCTACATCTCCCCTTCCTTTTCCTTCATTCCTTCCCCTTTATTCATCCCCTCCCTCCCCTCCTTCCCCTCACTCCCCTCCTTCCCCTCACTCTTCAAGTTAGACCTTTAGCTTCGAGGGAGAATGTTCGGGCTTTGGAGGTAAGACGAAGCCAGGGTCGGGGCAGGAAGGGGACACAGGGGGGAGACAGCCTCAGGGAAGTGTATCATTAACATGATAAAGATCCTTACTGACGCGACTCAGGCCCACAAAAGTTCTACTGCGGATATCTCTCTCTCTCTCTCTCTCTCTCTCTCTCTCTCTCTCTCTCTCTCTAGTGATGCTGCGTCATTGATTCTCACAACTCCCTCAGATTTACGACTCAATAAACTCCGGAGTTGAAATTTTATTTGAAACAGATTGAAGGAGTGTTGGATGTATGGCATTGGTCCATAGAAACGCGAAGACAATTGTGTTTACATCGTTTTAGTTATAAGAACACGGATGGTAGCATGTATTTAAGGTGCATTAAGAGTGTTTGGACATACCATTGATCATTCAAGAGACAGCGGCAAGAGTTACGTATTTTTACTGTTTTACCTCTAATTAATGTATGTTTGAGTTAAATAAAACAGAACATCAGTACAAATATTATCATTATCATTACAGGATGTCATGTTTGAGGTATATTGATTAACCTGTATGAAATGTTTAAATTACGTCATAAGTTTTGCTGTAAATACGGTCGTGGATAAAAAAACAACCCAAAACAAACGTATTTTAACAAAACCTAAACCAATAACTGTATTCTTAATCTCCTTATCACTCCATAAATTAAGGTACCATTGTAACATCTTAGGGTTGGCGACTACTTCCCCCCCAACTATTAATACATCCGGGTTATATTTTTTTCCAACTAATCCTGATAATTTTTTACATTATTTAGGACCACAATATTTCATTCCATTCCTTTATTGAACTATGTCTCTCACTTACCCTGGGTCTTTTAATCTCAGTGTAATTCATTGATGTTTCTCATAACTCCTCATCGCGAATTATGATACAAAAGGAGTTAATTATTTTGTTATATGAGTTTATGGTAGAACTAAGGGGGTGGGAGGGGGGTGTAACAGCCGCCAACACTACACGAGTTTACTTAAAGATTCCTCTCAGACCGACGACATAACTTCACCCAGTGTATAATCCGTCATAACAAGAACACGAGTAGAACAACAGTAACTGATCATAACTTTACCATGAGGGTGTTATCTTGGCTCGGTCTGGGGTGAGATAGGAATCGATACGAGATGTTGAGTAAGGACGGAATTTTACTGTTTTAAATTTGTCACTAAAATACTGCGTTATATCACCTGGAATATAACACAGCTTGGGGTATAGTCTTGATAATAAACGTCATATCATCTTAGACTGATTGAGTATAACGCATCTTTGAGTATACTCTTGATGATGGGAGCATATCAACTTGAGTATAACACACCTTGGAGCATACTCATGATGGCAGGAGCATGAGGGAGCTCTCGTTACACCCACAACAATAACACAACACATTCAACCCTGAACATAAAACATCTTTCTTGACTACTGAGACACAAACAGGGAGTGAGGCAGAGATCCAGAGGTTGTAACAGCACCACAACTCGTAGCTAAAACCACATTCATAACCAGGATTGTTTACCATATCACAACAGGAACTTATAGCCCAGGTTGTGAGGGGACAGAGGGAAAGGACTGCCGCCATTACCGTCAGCTGTATTGCCTGAGTGACTTTAAAGATCTCTTCAACATCTGGTATAAATTAGCATAATAAGAACACTGACTTGGGTGTAACTTTTCCACTTATGGTAAAAATAAGTGGTGATATAACCGCGTACAAGATATGGTGTGCAAGTGTTAATAAAGTAAACCTATTGACTAATCTCATTAATCTAGTTTAATCCTTTATAAAAAAAACCATGATTAGTTGGTTAACTCCTCTTGGGGGTTTAATTAGTGTTTTAGCGGAAATAAACCACCAGAAGCGTTATTGTTGGTGGCGGAGATGTTGACCCAAACCTCATTAACAATCAGCATAACTTATCATAAACACAACTATAACTGGTGTTCAACTATCCCACTTAGAACTTGTATGTAACGTGTTTTGGTGAGGTGGGGGGGGGGGGTGTTGCCGCGGGTGATGAGGGAGGGACTAGGAAGCTGCCAATACTATCACCAACACCACCACCACCACTATCTCCTGCACCAATATTGTCACCAACACTATCACCAACACCATTAATACTAACAATGTCACCAACACCACGACTAATACCAATACTGTCACCAACACTATCACCAACACCATTAATACTAACAATGTCACCAACACCACGACTAATACCAATACTGTCACCAACACTATCACCAACAACACTAGCACCAACAGCGGTGGAGTTGCTCACTAAGAACTGTCGCTTCAAACTGTATATGATTATGGAGATGAGTCTTACACTGGGCTCCAGGCTCCAGGACAGCTGAAGTAACAGAATTATGTTTCCAGTCTTGGTATGTTGGCACACACAGACACAGACACAGACACAGACACACACACACACACACACAGACACACACACACGCACGCACACACACGCGCACACACACACACACACGCACACACACACACGCACACACACACACACACACACAGACATACACACACACACAGACACACACACACACACACACACACAGACACACACACACACACACACACACACACACACAGACACAGACACAGACACACACACACACACACACCTGGCTTTCAGAATTTATCTTTTCCATGGACAAGGCAGCAGGGTAGGTTAGGTTAGGTTAGGAGGAACAGGAATGCCCCGATAGTTGTCATATTGTCGGGTTTGGCAGTAATGAAATATGTGGTATTGTTTTAAGGTTATTTTCCATGTGTGAGAGGAACATCTTGGTGGTGTGGCTGTGAGAGGAACATCCTTGGTGGTGTGATTGTGAGAGGAACATCCGTGGTGGTGTGGCTGTGAGAGGAACATTCATGGTGGTGTGGCTGTGACAGTAACATCCATGGTGGTGTGGCTGTGAGAGGAACATCTGTGGTGGTGTGGCTGTGAAAGGAACATCCGTGGTGGTGTGGCTGTGAGAGGAACATCCATGGTGGTGTGGCTGTGAGAGGAATATCCATGGTGGTGTGGCTGTGAGAGAGGAATATCCATGGTGGTGTGGCTGTGAGAGAGGAATATCCATGGTGGTGTGGCTGTACTGGCGGCCACAAGTCACCTGCTGTCACAACTATTAAACTCGCCTTTGGGTGGAGCAGAGGCCGGGCTCGTACACTCGTTAACGGACACCACAGCGCCTCTGATCTACTGTATAACGAATTTTTAACAATGTTCACTTACGTCTAGAACAAATTCGTATATTACTTCACATTTCCAATCGGTAAAAAAGACAGTCGTATGGAATAAAATTGTTGAATCGTGACTACAATATCGACTAACCTGTGTGTGTGTGTGTGTGTGCCGGAGAAGTGTGTTAGGCATCCTCTTTGGACACACACACACACCCACACGCACACGCACACACACACACAGACACATAATTATTGCAGGTAGTCGTTGCATCACTTAACAATTTTACATAACCTAGTCAAAGAATTTTCAGAATACGTAATTGTTAAAATTTGTCGCCAATTTATCACAGTGGGATTGTTGTCTCCACACTCTCTCTCTCTCTCTCTCTCTCTCTCTCTCTCTCTCTCTCTCTCCGAGCTAGTATTAATCCCTATGCTTTTTAAACACTGGTTCACCAACACATTACATAAACTTCCAACAACAACCAACAATAATGTTTTTTCCTCTTCTGATTTTACAAGTGAAACATTGACTCGACCGAGAAACACAACACAACACATTCTGTAAATCAGCTAAATAGAGCAGCGCATTGAGGCTTTGTATGTACGTGTGTATGTATAGTGAAAGCTTCTATTTAGCGGACAACATGGAGAGGGAATTCCTTTATATCGAGGGTCTTATTAGATATACAACCTCCATCTAACGAACTTTATACAGATGCAAGTTTGTTATACAGAGAGTGCGTTATAGTGGACTCCCCAAATAACGGATTACATGGAGAGAGAAAGTCGCTTACATTTATGTTTCACATCAGGGGTGATCGAAAAGTCCCTGTGCACTTGGAGTAACTTACCATATACAGTAATTGCCCCCTCGTTAGCCATACATTGTTATTTACCTTGTTCTAATTACAGTAAATATTGGTAGCAGTGTCCACTTTCATAGTTTATTATCACCATTACCAATATAAGGTCTAGAACTCCATAGATATATGAAGGAAGAACTATATCAATTATCACAGGTGCACAGCGACTTTTCGATCATTCACTATAAATATATACTGTATATTGCCTTATGCTCTGTACATAATAACTGTGACATGATTATCAAATTGTATATATGAAATTATTATTTGTTAAATTAAATATAACATCGTTAGGTAATATCTATGTTTTTTTATAAGGACCCATAATTTTTTTTGTCGTATCGGGTAAAACAAACATAAAAAACACCCATAGTTAATTTTGGTATCGGAAAAAACATAAAAAAAACACCTACAGCTATTTTTTTGTATCGGGTAAAAAAAAAAAATAAAATAAAAAAAATCATGAACACAAATGAACATAAATTTTCAGTATTTTTGGTGAGGATGAAGAGTGTTGAAGCGGACTATGACCTGCAGATATAATACTTTATATAATATATATATATATATATATATATATATATATATATATATATATATATATATATATATATATATATATATATATATATATTTAGTTTTATTTATGCTTTAATACGTTTATGTAAATCCCGAACCAACATAACAAGTAACTGCGGACAAACATTCACACCGAACGGCTGAGTGAAGGGGAACTGACATGGTGTTGAGAATTTGTTTATTGGTATTAAGAACTCTTGAATGGTGAAGAATTCTGAGGTAAAATAATAATAATAATAATAATAATAATAATAAACGGTTTATTAATAGAGTTGCAGCCGGTGGCTGAAAATATACAAACTTACATTTGAATTAGACATAGTGATATGCGCTCAATACATTTACAGGGCTGTACAGTACATAAATCAGGAGTTGTTTATTATTTTAACAATAGATGGGATGGTGCTGTTCATATATCTATCGGTGCGGCTCTTATGGGCTGTGTGTGTGTGTGTCAGGTCGTTCTCTCACAGCTATTAGTATGTCCTTGTTTTGTGTATGTTAAAAATCGGTCAAATTCAAGCTTCTCCTGCCCTCCTCTTCCTTCCCTCCCTCCTCCTCTTCCTCCCACTCTTCTTCCTACTCCTCTCTTCCTCCTCGTCTTCCTCCTCCTTCTCCTATCCCTCTTCCTTCTCCTCCTCCCTCCTTTCTCTTCCTCAACCTCCTCCGCATCCTCCCACATCATCACCCACATTACCTCTTGTGTTAGCTATCTACATCCGTCAACCACCATCAACGCACATAACCACCACCACCACCACCAACACCACCACCACCACCACCGCCACTGCCGCCACTGCCACTGCCACCGCCACCACCACCACCACCACCACCACCACCACCAACCACCACCACTCACCAGCCACCACACCACTACCACACCAACACCACCACCACCAGCACCACAGCCACCACCACCACACCACCACACCACCACCACACCACCACCACCACCACCTAGTTGTATGTTGTGACGCACTGTGTTTATTTCGGGTCAATAGATTAGGGCAGCTTTGTTGACCTGACCTGGGTTATCACCTCGCTTGTCAAGTCTCCAGAGCGATTAGACGTCTGTAGGGAAGAGGGGGGAGGGGGATGGGAGGGGGAGGATGGCTAAGGAGACTGGGGAGAAGGAGGAGGTAAGAAGAGGTGGAGGGGGAGAAGGGAAGGAGAGGTGAGGAGACCAGGGGGAGGGAAGATGGAAGGAGGGAGTATATGGATGGAGAGAAAAGAGAAAGAACAGGCGATGGATGGGAGAGGGAGCAGAGGTACGTAAGGTGTAAATGGAAGGGGTGAAGAGGGAAGAACAGAGGAATGATAAACAAGGTAGAGGGAGAGAGAGAGAGAGATGTGTGGTGGAGGGCGAGTGGAGTGGGCGGTGTAGGGTGGCTGGTGGAGTGGGAGTAGAGTGGCCGGTGTAGGGTGGGTGGGTGGTGGAGTGGGCGGTGTTCTGGGAGGCTGGCCCGGTCTGAAAGGGTTGGAAGTAAAAGAACCTGGGTGGTGAATGATCCATATTTTTAAAAGGTGCATGAAAGTAACATCTCACAAAGGGGGGAAATGTTTTGAACCACGGAAGGTTTTAGCGAATGGAAAGTTTAAAGAATATGGAGAGAGGTAGTTTATATATGTGTGTGTGGGGGGTGAGGGTGTGTGTGTGGGGGTGAGGGGGTGTGTGTGTGGGGGGGTGGTGTGTGTGTGTGTGTTAGTGGTGGTAGAGGTGGTGAGACGTATGGGTACTGGGTTAAAAACACATTAAGATGATAACGTCACATAATATTCACCACAGAACGAATTTTCTGTATGCATAATAATATCAGGGTTTTTTATCTTTTAATTAATCTGTAATCTTTTTTTAATCATATTAACACACTTACACAAATGTTATTAATGTGTTTTGTCGATTTGTAGTTTCAATAAATGACCTTTTGACTCCAGGCGTTGACATAGTGAAATGTGGCTGGCTGACACCGTAGAGTTATTTCTCCACGGCCCCCATAGAATTTTCTGACCGACAAAATATAAATAACGAAAATCACGTATAAACACCAACACAAAGTAACTCACATACAGATCAATTATTAAAACGCATTCTATGTACACATATTATAGGAAGGTAATTAATAAATACCCCGAATAAAATCTGATAAGCTGATTTGACCTTTATTCTGACACTTTCATTATAATATTTAATTTAATTTATATATTCTTAAAATACATAAAATTAGATAAAGTAATCTAATACTCCTATTATTATTAATTACTATTTAATCATATTTAAGTTAATATCACTAATAATCCAACTAATTATATAGATTTTCTCCTAAGACGTAAATAATTAACTAATGGACTTAAATCTTGAAGACGGTCGGGGTAAGGAGCTTAGAGTGTCTGAAGAACTTGCAGGGCTCAGGTGAAGGTCTCAGCCATCAAAAGGGGTTGTGTTATATGTAGGTGACATCTGTGGCAGTTTCTTGATGAGGTTAATCGTTTTGAAGGAGATTTTGTGGTCGTGTTCTCATGACTGTTGTGGGGGTTTGTTGTTGATGTGGTAACGATGATGAGAATGATAATGATGATAATTTTGTTTATTATTTTATTATTATTATTATTGTTGTTGTTGTTGCTATTACCCCAGCTACTATCACAACCTTATCCTCGACTACTACCACCACCTTCAACTGTCATTATCACCACCAACCACCACCACCACCAACCACAACCACCAACCACCACCACCACCAACCACCACCACCACCACCACCAACCACCACCACCACCACCACCATAAATGAATTCAGAAACCTGATTAGAGTTCTTCTGTTTTTCACGAATTTAATTGAAGACGGCAGATTTAATTTAGCATTTTCAGAATTGAGTTAGTAGTCCACCTTGTTTGGTGATACGTCAAGTGACAAGACATAATGACACCCTGACTACCTTATTCTACCACTTACGGTACCTTAATATCTTATTCTACCACTTAATGTACGACTTATTATACCTTAATATACCACTTGATATCTTAATCTACCACTTATAATGCCTTAATATACCACTTCATATACCTTTGTCTACCACTTAATGTACCACTTACTCTACCTCAATCTACCATTTAGTATGTCACTTATACCATATTCTACCACTTACACTACCTTAATTACCACTTCCTATGCCTTAATCTACCACTTAATATATTAATCTACCAATTACAATACCTTAATCTATCACTTAGTATATCACTTATACCTTATTCTACCACTTACAATACCTTCGTTAAACTGACTTAATCTACCACTTAAAATATCGTAATAAGTGGCATTTTAAACGTCTAAAAATAATTACTTAACCATTTTCTTTAATTAATAATCATCATTTTAGAATAGTAAATTAAATCCACTTTAAAGTACCAAAAGTATATGGAAATAATAACTTTATAATTAAAACTTAAGAAATAACTAGATACGAGGTTGAGTAGTGTTGGTACCTACTCATATGTACCGGTATAGCATCATGTACTGCATCTACCTTGAAGTAAATATGTAGAATCTCTCTCTCTCTCTCTCTCTCTCTCTCTCTCTCTCTCTCGTGTGCCATAACTTATTGTATACTATTTTATTATTCTCCCAAGTCTAATGTTTTGACCCTTTGAATATAATTGTACTCAAGGGGATTGAGTACATGGTAATCAAAGGGTTAAAGACATATATCACTGGCAGTCTTTCTACATGCATACATACATACATACATTCATACATACATACACATATACATACATACATACATACATACATACATAAAGAATGAATCGTATTCAATGACATTTATATTCAGTCATATATAAAACTCGCTCTCAGTTTATTATTTGTTTTCAATAAAAAATACGGTAATATTTTTGGAATAGTGGAGTCTTAATCACGTTAACATCTTCACTACGAGGACGCTGCCACTTTTAATACTTTATTTGGTTAACATAAGGCGATTTTACTCAGCTCAGAGGGAACCGCGTGTTCAAGGGATTAGTACACTATTTCCCTTCACCTATCTAAGTGTATTTACATTATTTTTTTAGTTTGGGGGAAATTTTTGAGATTATAAGGAAAATTTTTATATTTAGGGACTTTATTAAGGGTAATCAGGGTATTTTTTCAGCATCTCTCACAAACCAAACCTAACCTAACCTCACCTCACCTCATCATCTCACCTTACCTCACCCTCGAATTCCTGCGTTAAGCGAAAATCAGCCTTTGTGACGACTCTCCCTCTCACTTAAATATAGAATTTTACTGTAAACATTTTTTTTACAGTCACACAGTCTGGATGTGTCGTGTTTTCTCCTTTTATTGACTGTAAAAATCTTTATGATCTCGGTATAAAAATCTGGGTTTATTTTATCAGGTTTTTTATTCGATTAAAATTACTCTTTTTTTCTTGTACTTTAGAACATTTCCATTTTTTTCGTTTTTCTAATCTTGAAAGAAATAGATTGTGGCCTTTGTTGCCTTATGGATAAATTATTATTTAAACAGAGAAAAGAGAAGGAAGAGAGAGTTTGTTTTAAGTTGTAATCATTTTTTTTAGTCTAGTTTATTTATAATTGGGTCGTAACGCTTGTTTGTCCATGATCCTAATTCGTTTTGTATCTTCCCTTATTAGTAAGAAATATACCCAAGGTTTATCATCGTTCTTTGAATATATTTAGATTTATTTATTGTTCATTTACACCTTTGGGAATGTTTTTTTTTTTTACACATGTCTTATTGGAACTTTTGTAAATGATGTGAAACTTTTACCATGTTAGGGTTTTGTAAATGACATAAAG
This sequence comes from Homarus americanus, assembly GCF_018991925.1. Taxonomy (NCBI): domain Eukaryota; kingdom Metazoa; phylum Arthropoda; class Malacostraca; order Decapoda; family Nephropidae; genus Homarus; species Homarus americanus. The sequence goes on from NW_024752245.1 coordinate 1,358,643, forward strand.
CCTGTTTGAGCGTCTGTAAATGACGTGAAATAACAGCAGTTCCTTTCAGTCCTATAAAACACCACGACTAGGTACAGTTATGAGAGAGAGAGAGAGAGAGAGAGAGAGAGAGAGAGAGAGAGAGAGAGAGAGAGAGAGAGGTCTTGACTTCTGACCATCAGTAAACGAGGAACTGGTGTTTTTCTAAAGTCTCCAGATCTATAAACCATCTCACCCTCCCTCCGTACTCGGTAGCTGCCCTGTCAAATCCTTCGAGTTATGTTCCTTCCTGAAAATCGCCGGACTTACACTCGTTCATGAATTCCTTGATTTAATGGAGTTTCTTATCCTTTGGAAGAAATATGAAGACCTTGGTGGGGTGTTCTGGTATTATGAACAGTCTCAAGCAGCTTTCAGTAATTAGGGACTTGTTTCCTGGAAGACACTGACGTTGTAAAGTTTCCCCGAGTGTCGTGTTAGTGTGTGTGTGTGAGGGGGGGGATCTCTGGAAAATGTGAAGTAATTGAACAACATGTGTGTAGAGTCTATTTCCAGTATCTTGGTTTTTTAATTGGACTGTTCATGTACACTATCGTTATCAGTGTGTGGATATTGTTAGCGAATTGTGTGTGTAAGATAATTAGTCCTCTGGAGTTATGGAATCTCTTCAGCCCCCTTGGAGTTGTGGAAGCACCTCAGTCACTTTGGAATTATGGAAACTTCAGCCCCCAGGAATCATAGAAGCTCTTAAATCTTTGAAATTGCCGAAGCTTTTCAGGCCCTAGGAATTATAGAAGCTCTTCAGCCACCCTTTGAAATTGTGGGAGCTACTCAGTCACTTTAGAATAATGGAAGCTCTTCAGGCCCCTGGAATTATAAAGTTTCTGGAATATCCTGGATAAATGGGCCCCCTGAGACACGGTGAAGGATGGGCTGCACTGGAATATACGCCACACTATAGGTCGTTATTATTCCTGAAGGTGAGGTGGCTGCTTGCTAACTCAAGTGTCGGGGGAATACTTGAACACTAGATGAGATTTTTCTGGTGTTTCATGATGTCTCTGTCATATTTTCTTTAATCTCTCTCTCTCTCTCTCTCTCTCTCTCTCTCTCTCTCTCGCTCTCTCTCATTAAAAAATATCGAATTTGGGCTCCGTTAGGATAAAAGCTTTTCAACTTAACTTAACATCCCACCAGTGCCATTACAGAAACGGCACCTGAACACGCTACTAGGCACCCTCCTTGGCACCGGCACCTTCCCGGCAAACAAGTAGATGGAAAATAAATTGATAAATAAGGAAAATGGGTTAGAATGTGGGGTAAAATGTAGATAATGAAAAGAAAATAAAGTAAATAAATGAAAGTTAGTAAAATAGTTAAAGGAAAGTTAATAAAAGTTGGTATAAAGAATGGTAGAGAAATTATTTAAAAATTTAGAAGTAAATAAAGAAAATATGTAAACTTTTTCTTTCTGTCTCCCCTCAGTAAACTTTCTCTTATTTTCTCTCCCCTCAGACAGTGTATCAACTCTTCCATTATCTCCCCTCAGACGTGTATAACCTTTCTCTTCCATTATCTCCCCTCAGACGTGTATAAACTTTCTCTTCCTTTCTCTCCCCTCAGACGTGTATAAACTTTCTCTTCCTTTCTCTCCCCTCAGACGTGTATCAACTCTCTCTTTCTCTCCCCTTAGACAATGTATCAACTCTTTCTCCCCCATTATCTCCCCTCAGATGTGTATAAAATCTTACTTTCTCTCCCTTCAGAGGGCGGCAGCCGACAATTCGACAAGTTTCTGGGTCTGCTGGGCGAGCGGGTCCGTCTGCGTGGCTGGGACAAGTTCAGAGGGGGACTTGATGTTAAAGGTAAGGATGAGTCTGTTCTTGACTGAGGTGTTGGTGGATCTTTTGCTTCGAACTGTGACTCTTAAGATGTTTATGTCTGGATATTTAAAAGATTCTGCTTAGAGTTGTGATTGAACTGCTTCGAATTATATCTGAGCTGATTCAAATTATACCTTGAACTGATTCAAATTATATCTGAGCTGATTCGAGTTGTATTTGAACTGATTCGAACTTTATCTGAACCGCTTCGAGCTTTACCTGAACTGATTCTAATGATTCTGTTTCAAGCTATAAATCATTCTGCTTCAAATTGTATGCAAACATTTAAAAAATATTCTTCGAGCTGAATTTGTGATATTTTTTCATTAACTTAAAAATTCGATATAATTTTTTGCCTGTGAACTTAAATTTCGATATATATTTTGATTAATGTTTCAAACACAGGTACAGTCATTAAAAATACCTTTAACTCATTTTTCCCCTATATATAAAAACAATGAGTATTTTTCCCGTTATAATTTATATATATAGGATATTTTTTCAAACAAGGAGTTAAATACAAAAACAAACAAAAAACAATAAAACATTTCTATACATTTGCTCAACTTAACGCTCAGACAAAAAATAAAAATAAAAAATGGTTCACCACCTATTTTTTTTGAGGCTGAAATATCCTCTTGGAGCCAATATTTTCAGTGTGTAAATCCCTCCCCAATACTTGTCCACTTCATCATTGTTATTACATGCAAGTTTGACAGGGCGAGCCATTGTAGATCTTACAAGAAGTGGTGAACATATATTGTGTACAATACATTACCGCCTTACTGCTGTCTCCTCCACTCGTGTCCTGGTAAATAACAGCACAGTTTATTTTGCCTGGTGTGTCCTCAATGGTGGGGAAGTAGTGTGTGGTCTCAGGGGATATGGAGGGATGTGTCCTTAGTGGTAGGGATGGGGGGTGTTGGGGTAGGGATGGGGGATGTGTTTGGGTGTGTCCTCGGTGGGATGGGATGTGGTGTGTCCCAGCATCCATTTGTGTAGCCCAGGAGAATTTAATCCCCGGATGTGTTGTAGGCGTGGTAGTATCATCTCTGAGGAGGAAAGGGAAGTGGTAGGAGGAAAACTGTTACTATTTTTGTCCTCATCTACGTGTATTGTGTGTGTGTGTGTGTGGTGGTGGTCAGTTAGTTCGTGTATCGTGTTGAGTTCATTAATCTATAGTTTTATCAAATCATAGTTGTATTATTAGGTTATCATTATCTATCATTCTATATCATTCGCTTCTATCTTACATCTATCATTTCAACATCTCCTGCTGTGAATGTAACTTAATGCCCGCATGTAATATTTTCAACCCCGTCTTCACTGTCTTCTCAACTCATTATAATACCTTGGCTCTGGCTTCTGGTAGTGCGCGAGTGTAGTGTTCACGTCTTAACTGGGAACCTGAGAAGCTACCCATTATGTTTCGTCTGTGGGAAAAAATGGTTGTAGCTGAGATGATATGAACTGTGATATGTGTTCTGTCGTTATTAAGATGTGTTGAGATGTGTTCTGTTGTTATTAAGATGTGTTAAAATGTGTTCTGTCGCTATTGAGATGTGTTAAAATGTGTTCTGTCGTTACTAAGATGTGTTGAGATGTGTTCTATCTCCCGTGTGTTCTCTTATCCGTGTGTTCTCTCATCGGTGTGTTCTCTTAACTACCCTTACGACAGAGAAAGGAAGGGAAAGGATAAAAAATATAAATCCCACACTTAACAAAACTCAAAGAGATCCTTACAGTCACTCCTAGTATTACCAAGTCAAACTCTATTTACCCTAATGCCTTACCTTCGCCTGATGAAACGAACATCTTCTAAAAAAAATATTAAAATTGTTTTCTTTGAACTGTATATATCCGCTTTGGTTCACAGTAAGAGAAAAATTTATTCCTTTTTTCTAATTTTATTTTTTCCTAAATATTTGCTAATCTCCTTAATGACTTAGATCTTAGTGAACGATATATTTGGAGTTAATTTTGTTAAGTTTATTTTATTGGTTTTTTTTTCCGTTCATTGTGAGAGGTCAAAGCCCAGATGCTTGTTGATAAAGAAACTTGTATTTTTGTTTTTCCAAGAACGGTAATGGAGAAACAGAAAAATAATGAGATGACTCGGGTATAGAATTAGTGAAAGATATGGAAGAATAAGAGTGAAGAAGTTTGTAGATAGAAAAAAATGAGAAGAGAGAGAGAGAGAGAGAGAGAGAGAGGAGGTCCCAAATCCCTCTGACAACCAAAATTAGAGACAGACAGACAGACAAACGAAAAGAAAAAGGAATAAATAAATAAATAGACATCCATTTAGCAGCGTAACAGAAGAGCAGAAGCAGCAGCTGTTACCTGTCAAATTATGGAGACGTATATGAGATATGGGGGGCCTCTGCTGGTAGTACCTTGGGGGTAGGGAAGGAAGGAGAGAGAGAGAGAGAGAGAGAGAGAGAGAGAGAGAAAGGGGAGTGTAACGGAGGAAAAATTGTGTGATGGAGGAACAGGGAAGTGAGGGGGACTGACGAGGGGAGATAGGAAGAGGAGGAGAGTGAGGGTTCTGAGGACGAGAAGAGAGGAAAAAGAGGGAATGGTAAATGTAATGGTGGAGAGGAGGAAAGTCGAAGCTGTTAGGTGAACGAGGGAAGAAGGGAGAGAGAGAGAGAGAGAGAGAGAGAGAACAGGTGTATGCAGATGTGTGAGAATAATGGCAGGTGTTAATTAAATGGACTCAAGGTGTTAAGTCATTGTACTCAAGGGACGAGTTTCGAGTTTCAGTATTATCTTGTCTCAGCCCTAGTTTCACCCCCAGCCCCAGTCCTAGCCACCCCACCTAGTTTCACCCCTAGTCCTAGTTCAGCCCCTAGTCTAGTTTCAGCCCCCTTAAATAGTAATAATGGGTTCTTGGGGAGGGCAATGATGATCCCTCCTCTCCTCCACCTCTCACCCCCTCCCTCCACCACCCACTTCCCTCCCTCACCACCTCCCTCACCCTTCTCTCACCCTCCCCTCCACCACCCACTTCCCCTCCACCCTCCCTCCCTCCACCCTCACCCACCCCACCCCCTCTCCTTCACCATTTCCCTCCCCCTACCCCTCACCCACCCTCACCCCTCCCCCCTCACCACCCTCACCCTCCCCCTCCCCCTCCCCTTGTGGCAGACAACACGGGATTAATGTAGGTATTTTTCCTTAATTCGCCTCGTGAGGACCAGAGGGATAGAGTATGAAAGGGGTTATATTGACCTCTATGCCATTGGGTTTTTAAGGGCGACAGGTGCTGGCTATAAGGGGGTGTGTGGGGTAACTGCTCCGTTCATACACAGAAGAATATTGTTGTGGTATGGAATTGTCTGTTGTTCTCTTGTTTTTATTTATTTTGTTTTGTTTCTTCGTTTTGTTTTTATTCGTTTTTTTGTATATATGCGATTTTTTTTTACAATAGAATTTTAACATAGGTTCTTTACTTCTTTATGCTTATATGTACATTTAATATACGTGAAATATATTCGTTTATGTGTACTGGAAAAAAATCCTATATTCTTAGTGAAAAAAATATATTTAAAATTTGCCCCACCCCATGTTTATTTCACTTTAAAATTGTGTCATTAAAAATCCCTCGGAATGGATAGTGTGTTGGTCAGATTGTTTAGTTATTTTGGGGAAGAGTTCAAGTCTTCAAAAAATTATACAAATTATTATATTTTGACACCTTACAGTAAACAAAATACTTTTATGAAAATTATTAAAGCTCATACGTAGAATTGAAAGTACAGGTCAGGTTAAGTCAGGTCAGGTCGCAGTACTCAGAATTTATGATAATTCGGGTAACTTACGAACACTATTTCCAATACTAAAATCACAATATATACAACATGGCTACGTGGATGCCTGATAAAAATAAACAATAATGGATCGTAAGTAATGTGGATCTTCCCAATGAGAAAGATGAGTAGGCCTATGAGAAAGATGAGTAGGCCTATTTAGGGTCTTCGAATTTTATGCCATTGTGGGATTACTTTCAACTCATAAATCATTGTTTTGGATTAAGGGAGAGAGAGAGAGAGAGAGAGAGAGAGAGAGAGAGAGAGAGAGAGAGAGAGAGAGAAAAATAGATGACGAGCAGAACAAGAAGAGATAAGAAAAAGAAGGAAAGGGAAAAACGAAGGAGGTGGTGAGGGTGAATAGGTGAAGAAAGGAGAAGGATTGAGGAAGTAATGTACAAGGTGATAATGAGTGAAGAAGAGGTGAGATTGGGGAGAGAGGAAGTGGTGAGGACAGAAGAGGAGACGAGAGAGAGAACAAAAAGAATGAAGGAGGGAAGAAAGAAGTGGTGAAGGGGACTGGATATGAAGAAAGAAAGAGGGAAGTGATGAAGAGGAGAGGAAGAGAGTGGCAGTGGGGGTGGAGGGAGTGGGGCAGTGACGGTGGGGAGGAGGGGAGTGGGGCAGTGACGATGGGGAGGGAGGGGGTGTGTGTGTGACCATAAGACAGGCTGCAGAGGGCTGGCGGTGGCGTTAAGCACACACGCACGCATCTCATTTACACACCCAGACGCCCTAATCGACCCGTGATGACCCCGACACCCAGACGCACCACCCTGGGTCAAGAGGGAGGAAGGGAGAAAGGAGGGAGGAAGGGAGAAAGGAGGGAGGAACGAAGGAGGGAGGTAGTAGGTTGAGGAAGGAGACAATAGGGGCGTGAGAGGGGAATAGGTGGAGGGGTGATTATATTAACTCAGAGAGAGAGGCGGTCGTTGATTCAGTAATTTAAGGTCACGTTAGGTCAGGTCAGCTAAGATGGTTCAGTGGGGGAGAGAAAAGGTGGGAGGAGGAAGCAACAGACCACCTTAACACACACACAGACACACACACACACTCACACACACACACCAAAGAGATGGGAGAGGGAGGGGAAGGGGGAGATGATGACGATCGGGGAAGGAAGGAAGGAAGAAGAAGAAGAAGGAGGAGGAAGACATCAAGGTTCTGAGGAGCAAGAGATGAAAAGGATTGGAAAATATCAGGTTGATCTTGTCCGATAATGGAGGTGAAGTGAATCTTGCATCAGTAAAGGCGGGCGACAAGAGAAGCAGTACCCCTCCATCCTCCCTCCCCACCCTCCCTCCCTCCCTCCCCTCCCCCCCTCCTCCTCCCCTCCTCCCTCCCCCTCCTCCTCCCCTCCCTCCCTCCCCCCTCCCTCCTCCTTCCCCTCCCAAGCTTGATAAAATAATCTTAGCGTAATATAACCATAAGACTAGAGTTCTCATTTCGCACCAAGTAGTTTCAAGGTGGATTTTGTTTTTGGCAATATGCAAATTTTATCCGATAAGTGAGTTGATGTTTTTTTTTTCCATACAAAAGTAATAGACTTGGATTTTGTTTTTTGTTTTATGAGGGAAAGGTTAAGGCGATGAGGATTTTATTCATTTTTCTTCTTAAATATATATTTTTTTTTACATATAGGAATAAAGTTATATATTGTTATAATTTTATTGAAATCTTGCGTAAAAAAAAAATCCCAAAATGAAGACTAGTTTATAAAAAGAAAAATATATAAAAGCGACCAACTGCACAGATATAATGATAATATAAATATGATATGCAAATCTTACTTCAATAAGAATTTTTTTTTTAGTTTTAAGTCCAATAGCTTTGTATATTATTGTAGCTTTTTATGCTAAGTCGATATTTAGTTTTCCTTTCTCTCTCAAATATATTTAACATACTCGTATTCAAAACAGTGTATTTACATCTTTTTAAATAAATGCATTAGTCTAATTCGTCTTATAAATTGGTTTTCTCATTAACCATCTAGTATTCAGGTATTTAATTCACTTTTTAGTTAGTTTATTCAGAGTAGAGTAGATTTTTGTTGGTAATTTTTCGTCATTGGGTCATTTTTTCGTCAGTGGGTAATTTTTCGTCATTGTCATTTTCGTCAGTGGGTAATTTTTCGTCATTGGTCATTTTCGTCAGTGGGTAATTTTTCGTCATTGGGTCATTTTTCGTCTGTGCCATTTCTCACCTGGAACATTTTTCGTAATTTTTCGTCACTATAATTTGTCTGCAATAACCTGACTGCCTGTTAATGGGGTAATTGAAATGTGGTATTATTATGGATACTTGTGTGATTTCTTCTTTGTTGTGATTGTTATTTTATTTGTTTGGTCTTGTTATTCCTGTTGAGAGAGAAATAATAAAGGGAAATACAATAATAGAGATAAATTAAGAGAGAGAGAGAGAGACAATGAGAAAGGGATAACAGGGAGAACGAGAGTGAGAGAAACAGGGAGACAAGCAAAACAGATAAACAAACTAGAGCAAATAAGAAAAACTTAATAAAAGAGAAATCAAGAGAAAACTCAGATAACGGAGGACGGGAGGGAGGGAAGGGGAGGAAGAATTACGCGAATGAGGAAGAATTGTAGGGGGGAACGGAGGAGGAGGAGAGATTAAGGCTGATAAATTAGAGGATATCGGGAACGGAAGATAAAAGAGGAAGGAGATGTATGCGAGACGATCAAGAGAGAGGAGAGAGAGAGAGAGAGAGAGAGAGAGAGAGAGAGACGGATGGCTGGGTGGATGGTCATGTAGGTATAGATAGACAGAGATAGATAAGACAGTCACATATAGACAGATACAGACGTAAACAAGAAAAGACAGATAGATAGACATGGATATAAAGTTATATATAGATAAACAGGCAGACATAGACATTTGATAGACAGAAATAGAAGGTAGACAGACATCCAGGTAAAGAAACAGAACACAATCACATAAAGACAGACAGACACACCTTAATTATGTATGTATGTATGTATGTATGTATGTATGTATGTATGTTATTGTGTGTGTGTGTATGTGTGTTTAAATGGAGCGGATGGTTATGGTAGTGAGATCTGGTGAGCTGAGAGTGAGCCTGTTAGGTACAGTAAACGGTGACCATAAAATAGCGAGGTAATTATCACGACAATTGAGGGGATAAATGAATGGTTGGGTATCATGCTGGGGAAGGAGGAGGGGGAAGGAGAAGGAGGGAAGGAGATAGAGGGAAGGAAAGATAGAGTGGGGAGAAGCAGATGACTTGAGGACATTAGAGTAGAGGTATCCACTTTGTGTTGCTATGATGGTGGTGATAAGTGAACGTAGTAATGTGTATCAATGAGAGAGATGTCTAACTTGAGAGAAAGGAAGGGAAAGAGGATGAAACGTGGAGAGAAAAAAGAGTATTACGTTATTGTACATGTGGACTGTGATGATGATGATGAAGAACGTTATGTTTTTAATCTGGTCGAAGTAGGTGGAAGAGGGTGTGTGTTTGTGAGATTTAGTTGTGTACACTCATAAAACATTACAGCTAAGAGGGGGTTAAATATCATGAGTGACGTGAAACATTAAGTCTGGAAGGAAAGGGAATGTTTAGAGATTCGTTATATTGTTATAAATGGATGTTTTAGTGTTAATATCTGGTAAATCCCACCCCTCGATTGTATACGATGTTGATGAATGTGTGGATGTTTGGGGTTATGCAGAGGGCTTAGAGTTAGACGTGCAAGTTTGTTGTTACCATGGGTCTCTCTCTCTCTCCTCTCTCTCTCTCGGAATTGCGTATGACGAGAGGGGTGTTACCAAGGGTCATATACACGTGAATGTTCCAGTGTTTACAAGGGGCAGAAGCTGTTGGTGGTGGTGGGGGCAAGAGTGTGTTTACTTTACCTATTTATTTAGTTCATACTGTGACGCCATACTGAGGTGGGATGGAGTTCATCAAAGGGCCCAGGGTCAAGGCTCCAAGGGGGGAAGAGTTCGTCCAGCCACAGTTTATTCGCATAACAGCTGGACTAATTTTGTTTCTATATGATGATAACATATTTTGATAACTATAATGATAATGACTTTAGTATTCATAATAATAAACTAAATAATGATAATATACCAAATAATAGACCCGTCAGTCATAATTAATTGGAACAGGGGAGACACGTGAATGGGTCATCAACCAACCGGGGTGAAGAATAAACTACATTCTGTCTGCCTGAAGGAAACTACTGCACATGTAAACAATGTTGGAGGGATATACAGACTTGTAAACAATTCTCAGTGAGGTTTTAAATGGAAACAAAGTCAAGAAGATGAGTAGAAAGCGTCCTTGAGAGGATTTGGAGACGAGATGGTGGATTACCTGTTGATAATGACAACTAATTAATGTTGTAACACCTGTCTCACTAATTTATACTCCTACTCTTCTCTCTTCTACTTTCTCCCCTTCTCCTCCCCTTCTTCCCTTATCCTCTTCTTCTCTATCCCCTTCATTCACCATCCTTTCCCCCCTCCCCTTACTCCCCCACCCCCCCACCACACACAGCCAGGAGCGAGTTATTAATATGCGTCAACTGTGTGTGTGTGTGTGTGTGTGTGTGTGTGTGTGTGTGTGTAGTTTTTTTCATATATAGATTCCTAACTTACTTTATATCCTCTGATCCGGCTTCTTTCCCCTCTCACTTTCCCTCTCATACCTCTCCCCCACTCTCACCCCTCTCCCTCACTCTCAGCCAGCCCCTCTCATCCCTCTCACTCTCAACCCTCTTCCCTCTCCCTCGCTTTCAGACTTTTCCACACACTCTCTCTCCTGTTAATCAGATAAAACGTGTTTCATTTTCTCCGCATTAGATATACACGTACACACTAAACTCCAACTCCACTCCTCTCCCCCTCCCCAGACGGAAGCTAGGTGCCTGTAGTTTTACATGCAGGAAATTATTACCTTACCTTACCTTACCTTACCTTACCTTACCTTACCTTACCTTGTCTTACCTTACCTTACCTTACCTTAGTCTCGTCACTTAAAATTGTCTCCACCAACACCAACCATCTCCCTCTCCACTATCACCAACATCCACGCCAACCTCCCTCCCTCTTCCTTCACCACCAACACCATCTCTCCCCCCTTCACCACCTCCTTCACCTCCTTCTTCAGACGAAATATTTAACCTTTCTATAATGGCAATATGACCCATGAAAAATCTGTGCCTTGGGACTTTCTTGCCCCGGCAGTAGAAACCCTTTAATAAATGGCCATCCGTAAAGGTCAGAGTCTCAAGGAACACCAATGTGACGACGCCCTTCAGGAGGTTTTATTTGTTGCCGAATTAGCGGTAAAACAACGAGCGATTGTTAGTGGCTTTAAACATGATGTATACGTGAGTTTTATGAGAGCACAGAGACGTCTTGTACCTGTATGGGTAAATGGCTGCGATTGTGAGTTACTGTGGGTTACTGCGGCTTACTGTGGGCTACTGTGGGTTACTGTGAGGTACTGTGAGGCACTGTGGGTTACTGTGAGGTACTGTGGGCTACTGTGAGGTACTGTGAGTTACTGTGGGCTATTCTGAGGTACTGTGAGTTACTGTGAGTTATTGTGGGTTACTGTGAGTTACTGCGGGGTACTGTGGGTTACTTTGGGTTACTTTGAGTTACTCTGGGATACTGTGAGATACTGTGAGTTTCTGTGGGTTACTGTGGGTTACTATGAGTTACTTTGAGTTACTGTATGTATTTTTATCCAAACAGTTGCCCCTAAGATTGTAATATGATACAATTCTTGACTATCATTGCTTTTTGGGGTTAGGTTAGGTTAGGCTAGGCTAGGTTAGGTTAGGTTAGGTTAGGTTAGGTTAGGCTAGATCAGGTTAGGTTAGGCTAGATCAGGTTAGGTTAGGCTAGGTCAGGTTAGGTTAGGCTAGGTCAGGTTAGGTTAGGCTAGGTTAGGTTAGGTTAGGTTAGGCTAGGTTAGGCTAGATCAGGTTAGGTTAGGCTAGGTTAGGTTAGGCTAGATCAGGTTAGGCTAGATCAGGTTAGGTTAGGTTAGGCTAGGCTAGGTTAGGTTAGGTTAGATATATGTCTCGACTACTAGCTCATTAATCCTCGACATAAAAGTTGTAATTATAATGGTTGTTATCATAGTAAATCTTGTGAGTTGTGGTGAATTAGTTGTTTTAAAGGTTGTTAGCGCGTTCTTATAATTTTCACCTTTGACCTACTTGTGTCCAGGTATTTATATTTACGTTTTTTACTAGTGTGTGTGTGTGTGTGTGTGTGTGTGTGTGTGCATAACATCATACATATATTAAGTAATTGAACATATGAATATTACCCACCGAATCCAGCTTATTTAATCACACCACCCCACACACCCCACCCACACCACACACCACACCCCACCCCATCCCACCCCACCCCTTCACACCACCCCCACCCCACCACACACCCCACTCCCATCCTCACCCCACCCCACCCCACCCCACTCCCACCCCACCCCACCCCCACCCCACCCCACCACACTACAGGAGACAATATACACAATTAAGCGACCTACTTGTCCTCATCCTTGAATTTTCTTAACCCGGAGAGTTTCATGAAGACTTTATTAAGTTCCCAAACTAATGCAATCCACAGGGCATATATTGGTACTGGAGTGAGGCAGAGGGAGGGAGAGTAGGGACGGAGGGGGAGGGAAGGGAGGGAGGGAGTGAAGGAGGGGGGAGGGAGGGAGGGATGGAGTGAAGGAGAGAGGGAGGGAAGACAACGAGGAACTAGCTTGGAGGTTTTTCTCCTGAGACAGTAATTGAAGATGTACCTCACGGAGTGGAAATATAACAATATTGTATTAAATTCGCATCGTGTGTGTGTGTGTGTGTGTGTGTGTGTGTGTGTGTGTACTAGCTCTAGAGATGGTGAATATGAGAAAACGTTTATTGCTGGAATAACAACGTTTTCAAGATATCAGGAATTTGGAAACGGAAACTCCTATGACGAGAGAACGTTTGTAACTCAAGTATAAACGTTTTTAAGATATCAAAAATTTCAGGAAAAGGAAAACACACGTAGAGAGAGAGAGAGAGAGAGAGAGAGAGAGAGAGAACGCTAATTTGGGGATCTTGAAAGTCGATCATTGAATTTGCCATTTAATGTGATTTTGATGATAGGTAAACAGTGTTAGGGAGACGTGGTTCTGGGCCCAACACTTCCTCACACCTTATTAAATTGGTCGACTCTCAGGATACCACTTTTTTTTATTACCATTTCGTGTATAATTATTTTCATTGTTTGTTTATGTCTATCTTATTCATTATTGTCTTAGTCATTATTAATAGGATAACTGTTCTTTTATTCTTTTCGTTATCATTATACTGTACTAGTTATCAGGAATTAATATCATTATATTTTGTCATGTAGAGTAACATTTTGGTAAGAATTTGAGCCAGTGAAATTTGTGTAACATTTTGGTCGAATAGTTCAGTCTTAAAATATACACACACACACACACACACACACACACACACACACACACACACACACACACACTAACTCCCACTCCTAATATCAGCCATAACTCATAAATTTTCTGGACTTCCAATCCACTCTGCTCGGCGTAAAGTTTCCCGTTTTCTATAAATATAAGTCACCCCCCCCCTACGCCATTTATAGAAAACGCTCTCATAAAATACACTTCCCCTAGCTATAACGCACACTCGGACGACCCATTCTGGATAGTTCTATACATATATGAACATAAAACCTCAGTCAAGGTTCATGTGTATATTTCTGATCATTTTATACATGTATGGTGCATGTGTACGTTTGTGTATACTTATGGTGATGTATGAAGGTGATAAAGTGCGTTCATTGTTCATTAGTTTGTTTGGTATAGTTAATTAAATTCGTCTCACTTTCTAACGCACTTTCGCTATTTCACGACACACACACACTCGTTTACCCCTCTTTGTCAACGCACTCAATGTCATCCCATTTTTCCAACACACTCATTTTCACTCACTCTCCCCAACACACACATTTCTCTCCCCTACACATTCGTTCTCTCCCCCTCACCTTCTCCATCTCCCTTCGACATCACTGCTTTCTAAATTTTCTTATGAGGGCAACTTGTGTTCACTCTCCCTTCTCTCACCCCCCCTCTCCTATCTCACCCCCTCCTATTTCACCCTCCCCTCCTCCATTTCACCCTCCTATTCTCACCCTCCTATCTCACCCTCCTCTCACCCCCTCGTACTCATTCTCCCTCTCCCATAACTCCCTCCCCATTCTCTTCCCCAAGTGTCCATATTTAACTCTCCTCCTCACCCATCTCTCTTTCCATTTACCATCCCTCCTACTTTTCTTCCTTCCTCCTCTCTCCTCTCCTATCTTTTTCTCCCTCCCTACCTTCCTCTTCCCCAATGATTTTCTCCCTCTCTTCTCCCTCTCTATCTCACTCCCTCTTTTTCATCCTTTTCTCCCTCTTTTTTCCTGCCTCTTTTCCCCCACATTCTCTCCCCTTTCCCTTACCTTCCCTTCTCCTTTCCATTCCCCCACCACCCTTACTTCTGCCACTCTTCGTCCCCTCCCTTCTCCCACTCCCCTCTCCATCCCCCATCACTTCCCCACTCTAAAGCCGATTAGGACTTCGGTGGTTCGACTGTTATTATATTTTCTTGTAATCCTGTGTCAGAACATGTTTACTACACGATGGGAGGAAAAGCTGTTTACACACACACACACACACACACACACACACACACGGGTTGCAATAACAAGTCGTTTTTCTTCGTTAGCAATGTACAGGTGTGGTCAACAACTGATTAAAATGGGAAGGTTATAATTCACTATATTGGTAACTATTTGCGTGTTGACAGGTGATAGTTGTCTTTCTGAACACCTGAGTTGGTTTATGCTTCATCACATGCAGGTGATAAATGGATAGATAGAGAGGTAATTAATGGACAGGTATGCAGGGAATAAAAGGATAGATAGACAGGTAATAGACAGGTACACAGGTATTAAATGGACAGGTACACAGGTAATAAATGGACAGGTAACCAATCCCACAAACGTAGAAGGAAGATTTTAAATGTTTTCTGGGAAGCTTTTTTACCTTTTAGGACCAAACACCCCACCTCTTCCCTTTCCCCTCCCCCTCACCCTCCCCCCTCACCCTTCCCCCTCACCCTTCCCCTCACTCCTCCCCTCACACCATACAGAAAAGACAGAGCAGTAAACCCTAGACAGGAGTAGTACAAAGTGTGAAAGTGTATCAACAAGAGGTAGAGAGAGAGAGAGAGAGAGAGAGAGAGAGAGAGAGAGAGATGTTTATATAAATTTTAACATTCTAAGACATTAAAATATTTTAGGTTAGGTTAGATAAGTGTACAGTGTATATACGATGTAAACATGTAGAAAATAAACCAGTGAGATTTCCGTACTCAAGGAAACTGGACTTTGGTTGTAAAATACTATTATCGAGCCCTCTGACCTCTCCCTCCCCCTCCCTCCTCCCCCTCCTCCCTCCCTCCCCTCCTCTCCTTTCCAACATAGAATTTAATTACAGAAACAATTGATTTATCTCTGCGTGACTTGACTCCCAGGCTCCCATCATCCACCCCGGCAACGCATAGTCCATAGCAACGTTGATGTGGTGTGGACTAACTTACCCACCCACCCACCCACCCACCCACCCCACACCCACCCACGCTCGTCATTAACTAACAACAATGTCAATCTATGTATTCAACACTCACTGTTGGTTCATTATTTATCTCGCTAACCCAGCAGCGAATGTTGATGGTGATAACAGTAGTAAGCCTTATAATTAATAATAATGATCATAATAATAATAATAATAATAATAATAGTGTATTTCGTTAAGGATAATTGGTACACAGTCATTTTTAAGGCTAGCGTTACGTAACCTAAAGTAACCTAACCTAACTTAACCTAACCTAATCTTATTCTCCCTCCGTTTCATGTGTAAAACCTTCATGGAACAGTGAGTCAGCCTCCCCGTTCAGTGTACCTTCACATATCACACGCAGACAAACATACAGTCATCTAAAAAAAATATCCAGATTTCAATATATAACCATTCATATTCTGTTGTTTTTGATGAGCCTGTATTTCCTAACTACTGAGAGCTATAACAAGCTTCATTAGCTGTAACTACCTCCGTTAGAACCCTCGTTAAAGCTCCTTCAATCAACGCTGCCCATAACAAGACTAGTTTATGTGTTAATCAATATCTTCATTAATATTATTTACAGAAACTTAAAAAAAATATATATATAAATTCCCATAATTATTACAACTTGTAGAAACTATTCATAATGTCTTCATAATTTTCACAAGGTAATATTTGTTCAACACTTGATTCGTTTAAACCCCGCTGGCCATGACAAACGGGGAGGTGAGTGTCTGTCTGTCTCTATACATTATGTGATGATTCTTATCTAAATAGTCTATGGTATATTTGGTGGATGATTTGTATTCGCTTTATGGTGCTCTGTGTGCGTGTGCGTGTGTGTGTGTGTGTGTACTGTATATAAAGAGCAAGAGAGAGTGAAGGTAAGAGAGAGAGAGAGAGGTAGGTGAGAGAGAGGTGAGGAAGGGAAGGGAGAGAGAGAGAGGTGAGGGACAGGGAGAGGAAGGGAAGGGAGAGAGAGAGAGAGGAAATGGGCTTGAGGGAGGGGGAACCACTGGCCCAATATACCACATCTCTCACACCATTTGCTTCATCCGGGAGTTTCACCAACAGCGGCAGTTACACCACGACCGGGAGGGGGGGGAGGAAAGGAACGGAAGGGAAGTGAGAAAAGGGGGAAAAATAGGAAAAGCAAAGGAGGAAGGAAATGGGTAGATATTTGTGGAATGGGGAATAGCATGAGAGAGAGAGAGAGAGAGAGAGAGAGAGAGAGAGAGAGAGAGAGAGAGAGAGAGAGAGAGAGAGAGAGAGAGAGAGAGAGGGGTAAAAACTACACACTCACAAAAATAGGGAGGTAGGGAGAGGGGAGGGAGGTAGGTAGGGTCTCTCACACTTGATGGCTGGACCGTGAATTCAGATAGGTTGAAGGGCACCGCGCCGCAGCCATAGGTCATAGGTCACACATGAGCTTTTTTTATCAATGGTTCTACGTGAGTGTGATGTTGGGAGCTTAAATATGACGTTTTTATTTGGGGAAGGAATAACTTTGACACACACACACACACACACACACACACACACACCGTATCGTATACCACTGTGGGCGGGCTAAAACATCTTGCTACGTAACTCTCCCTCCCACTCTCCCTCCCTCCCACTCTCCCTCCCACTCTCTCTCCCCGTCACCCACTCGACTCCCGTTATTGTCCATCACCGTATAACGAAGTAGTGTTATAGTTTCCTTAACAAAAATTGTAACCATGGTAGAAGTGTGTCTTTCCCCCTCACACACACACACACACGTGGCTGAAGCATCGGCTGAGTTGCAGGACAAGAGACAAAAGCAATTTCATATCGGTGGACAAGTTTTGCTCTGGGGGAAGGGAGGTTTAATATCGTAGGCCCCTAAGTGGGTGAGGAGGCAGCGGTGTGGTATTGGTTATTCTCCCTTCCTCTCTCCCTTCCTCCCTCCCTCCCACTCTCATTCCCTTCCTTTCTCTTTTGCCTCCTTTCCTTTCTTCCTTCCTTCCTTCCTTTCCCTCTCCCTTCCTCTCCCTTCCTCTCTCTCTTCCTTCCTCTCTCTCTTCCTTCCTCTCTCACTCCCTTATTCTCTCTCCCTCTCTCGCTCGTCTTCTGGAGAGGTCAAGGGTTTTATTTTTTCTCTCTCTCCTCCTCCTGGTCTCTAGTTGTCAAAGGTTTCTGTATTTAGTTTCGCTTATGTTGAATATTTTCGTCAGAGAGAGAGAGAGAGAGAGAGAGAGAGAGAGAGAGAGACCTACCTACCTACCTACCTACCTATCTAACCAAGCCTATTCTCTCTATCTCATTCTCTAAATATCGAACACCTTTTCCAAGTAATATTCATGAACATTTTATCACGTACAACATAAGACCTATTTTCTATCCGTGTCCTTTGGGTGGTTTCTAAATCTACTACTTCCTTTCTCAGACGACAGAATAACCCCTAACACCCCTTCCCCACCCCCCTCGTCCTGTGGGGGGGGGGGAGGGTAGACCTAAGCCAGTGTCTCTCTCGGTATAATGTTGAGGTAAATTTATGTGTCAGATTCAGCTGTGACGTCGAGTGAGTGTCTTGGCAGGTTGGAGTACCAGAGAGACCTGTGGCCGCGGTTTCTCCATCTTGTTCTCATAATTGTTTGGGTTTTCTGTTTGGTTCTGTGGTTGTGAGTTCTGTGATTTTTATTGGCTAGAGATTAGAAACCTTAGATAAGTTTTCTCGGTGTCGTTCTCTTGCTGTTGGAGGTCTCTGAATGGGTTTATGCCCTGTAATAAGTGTTTTCTTTAAAGGTTTCTAATACACGTTCTCTAAAATGTCGTGAACGTTCTCCAAACTTCAAAGATTTTCCACAGCTTCAATAATTAATGTATTTCAACATATCTGATCTAGTTTAGAAACCTTCCATGCTCTAGAAACCATTCGAAAACCACCTACCGGTCTCATCTTATATTGTTGGAATGCGAATGTTACCGAGACTCCCCCCCCCCCTTTCTTTCCCCTTCTTCCCCTTCCTTCTGCTCTCCCCCGTTATATAGAAAGAGATGGAGTGGAGAAGGAGGGAGAAGGAGGGAGAAGGAGTGGAGAAGGAGGGAGAAGGCATCGTGTTTGCCTGGGGCGGAAAGATGTTGGTGAGGAGGAGGAGGAGGAGAGAGAGGGAGTCAGTAAAAGGAAGAAAGGGTGGGGGAAGGGTGGGGGAAGGGGGGGAGGGGGGGTGTCTGTTGAGTGAGTTAGGAAGATGGCTAGAAAGAGGGATTAGGAAGAGGGTTTAGAAAGAGGTTTAGGAAGCTTCAAGACGAGAAAGGGACAAGAGAAATATAGGAGAAGAGAAAGGGGTGACAGGAGGTAAAGGGTGAAAGAAAGGGGTGAGGGGAGTGTAGTATAAAAGAAGGGGGACTTAGGTAATGTCAAGTGGCAGAAAAGGGCCTTAGCAATTACTCTACAAATTATACCGTATACGTGTGCGTTGTAGTGATCAGTATTGGCGAATGTCTTATAGTAGTGGTAAAGCTTACGATAGTGGTTGTGGTGGTAGGAATTGTGGTAGTGGCTATGGTAGTAGTTGTGGTTATGGTAGTGACTGGGGTAGTAGTTGTGGTAGTGGCTGGGGTGATAGTTGTGGTAGTTGTGGTTATGGTAGTGACTGGGGTAGTAGTTGTGGAAGTGGCTGGGGTGGTAGTTGTGGTCACCTGTCGTTATACCCCTTCCAGCATATAGTGTCGTGTCACCTCTCCTTCTTTTTTTTCAACCTTTTGTTTAACCTTCGCTTTTATTTCTTTTATGCGTATTTTTTCACTTTTATTTGGTATTCAACATCGATTCTACCTATATTTAACCACACCCGGATAAAGGAATAGACGGACAGACAGACACAAAGAAACAGACAGACACAGACAGACAGACAGACAGACAGACAGACAGACAAAAACAAACAGACAGACACAGACAGACAGACAGACAGATAGTAAATAATCCCAAGAAAGGTTTCATGTAAAGGGAATTATCACTTAAGTATTAGAAGTACTGTATAATCAAGATCCAATTTCTGGGAACAAAATTTCTACCTGGAGATTTGTGTCTCATTTTATGTGTCAGGTGTTGGTGACTGTGTGTGTGTCTGTCTGTCTGTCTTTTGCCATTTCTTCTGTCTCTCTGGTCGCCTGTCTGTCTGTCCGTCCGTCTGTCTGGCCGTCTATCTTGTTTCCCATTTGTTGCATAAAATTATCACAATACCAAGGGAATAAAACAAAGCTCAGAGTATAATTAATTTTTATTCACAGGATATGAAGAGCCATTAAAAAAACCCTCAATACTAATACTAGTAAATGAATAACCCAACCAGCTGTTCCCACCTCAACACACACACACACACACACACACACTCACACTCACACTGCATTATACCTTTCAATCCGCTCTTAATACTCCAGTAATTTGCCTCCATTTCAATGCTAAACGAAAACATATTCATGAAATCAAAGAATA
The DNA here is from genome assembly GCF_018991925.1 of Homarus americanus. NCBI lineage: Eukaryota > Metazoa > Arthropoda > Malacostraca > Decapoda > Nephropidae > Homarus > Homarus americanus. The sequence goes on from NW_024752245.1 coordinate 1,378,467, forward strand.
TCCGAAGTTATCTAGACAATGGTCGGAACTCTAAACCGGACTGGTTAATAAAGAGAGTTCCTAAGTTAATTCTCGTCATTGTAAGCTAAGTGTAAAAGATCCATTCATTATAGATACAATGCAAAACACTGAAAGTCTCCCCATCAGGAAAAAAAAACCACCAAGCTTAATATACAATAATAATCTATCTAGGAAAAATTGTCTTAAGGCGATCAGGAAGAGGGAAAATTCTCGTTTACAAGAAATGTGTTTTGAGGGAGAAGTGAAATTCGTGCTGTTGTGAGGAAAATATTTGAGGCTTTGTGTTTTGTTCATGTTTTATAACCTTTGGGGAATTAAACCATGGTATTTGATTCCCTTAATAAAACAAAACAAAATTACATGTTCTTTAAAACTACTTTACATAGTTTTAGATTTCGTTATTTAGTGTAGTACAAACGTCAGTGGTCTACGAAAGGTCCCAACTAGTTTACATACACAGAGAGAGAGAGAGAGAGAGAGAGAGAGAGAGAGAGAGATCCCATCTGACTCACCAACACCCAGACAGACAGACAGACAGACAGACAGGACTGAATTGTAAACTCCCATAAACAAAATACAGGTAAAAAAGACCCAAATTCTTCTTTTTTTTAATAGCTTTTATTTATATATGTTTGTTTTTTATCCATTGGAGCGAAACATGTCCTTGTATTTTTTTTTTTTTTATTAATTTTTTAGGATTTTAATCTTTTGTTAAATCTAGTTGGAAAGATTTTTTGTTAACTTATTATTTACTGTCGGTGATTAAATTTTTTTTTGTGTTCAATTTCAGTAAATTTATAGAGTAAATCCTGAAGCGATTTTTGTCTATTTGTTTATTTTATTTGTTTCATTTTTATTTACACATTAATATTCTCTTTATGAACAGCAGTGTGTAGTTGTTTGTAGTTGTTTTCCCTGACGTGATACAGTGTAGGTAGAGTGTGGTAGGAGGTCGCTAGTGTGGTAGAGTGTGGTAGGAGGTCGCTAGTGTGGTGGAGTGTGGTAGAAGGTCGCTAGTATGGTAGAGTGTGGTAGGAGGTCGCTAGTGTGGTAGAGGGTCGCTGGTATGGTATAGAGTGTGGTAGTGTGGTGGATTGTGGTAGTGTGTAAATGGGCAGCAGGGGGGAGGGGGATGGGGGGGACTACAGGCCTATGAGCTATTGTATCGGAAATCCATTCAGGAACGACCATAACCCCAGTGTGTGTTGGCCCTGGGGGGGAGTGTGGAAGTGGAGTAGGGGAGGGGAAAGGGGAAGTGGGGGGTGGGGAAGAGTGGAGGAGGAAAGATAGCGACTCATTACACACAAGAACAAGGGGACTGCTGGGTAGTGTATGTATGTATGTATGTATGTATGTATGTATGTATGTATGTATGTATGTGTTAATAATTGAATAATACTCATAAGGAAAGCTTTTAAATAAATAATAGTAAATACTAATAATAATAACAACAACAATAGTAATAATGAAATATTAGGAATGATATGAATTATTATTTATGATCATACTAATGAAGATACTACTACTAATACTAATAATAATAATAATAATAATAATAATAATAATAATACAACAAATTATATTCCCAAAATATTTCAGTAATACATCACAAATAAAGACCGTTCTACTGTTCTGTTTGGTTAGGGTAAAATACATACTCAGTGTGTGTGTGTGTGTGTGTGTGTGTGTGTGTATTTGATAGGGTAGTATACAGTATATTGTATATGTTGGAGACTGGTATAAATCATATGTCCTCCCTTTGTATGGTGCACAAACAAAACATTCGGTGTTTGTGTTGAGGTCAAACAGAACTTTTGATGTTTAGGTTGAATGAAAACAAAACACCCCCCTAAAAAAAAAGCTTGGTGCATATTTTTAAGGGGGGGGAGGGGGGTGGGAGGTGGTAAATATAGGTGTTATTGTCTTCAGCATAAAGTACTTGTTGTTGTTTATGTTTTGGGGAAAATTTTGTTGTCGGTGTAACAGAACTGAGTGAGGACAGATATACAGTATATGATCACAACTTAAACCACGAGATGACTACATTTTAGCTCTTCACTCACTCACTCACTCACTCACTCACTCACTCACTCACTCTTAATACAAATGGTAATTCTAGCTCAGGTAAGAGACATACTACCATTAATGTTAATATTCATCTGTTGTCAAGTTGAAGGTAAACAAATAATGTTTTAGTCATCGAGAAATTGTTTACAGGCAGAGAATTACTTGTTTATGATAGAAGAAAGTCACTATTAATTACTTTAACAATTAACAATGTATTTAACACTCATTGGAAACTATACAAAAGAGTAATTTAATAAAAGCACAGATACAAGTTTGTTTCTCTGTCTGAAAAAACTAACGTGAGATTTGTTTCTGTTAAGGCTGTCTGTAGGTAAGCTGCTTATTTCCCAGTTTAATATTATATTTTTGCCTTCAACTCACCAAAGTACAGAGAATCAGTGAAGGCAACAATGGAGAAACTCTTAAATAAAAAAATAATGGTTACCAGGATTTGAAACTTTACAGTCAGGTATTTTGTTCAGGACTATAACCCATTTTTTTTAATATTTCACAAAAAAATAAAAATAAATTGAATTAGAAAATGGAGTAACACTAAGCCAGGTGCCTCACTCAATAAGCGACTGCTGCTACCTGCCAGTTTTCAAGGTATTCATTCATTTCACAGACGTGGGCTGGATAAAGCATAAAAATGAAGTTTCTATATCTGGCTAAAGTCGTCGAATAATGAATGGTGTAAACCTTGAGCATTAATTATCCAAATCCACCTGGCTGGCTGGCTGGTTGAGATGGTCTTTTGTCCACAGGTATAGACCATTCAAGGGAAAGCTAAGTTCCATTTGGCTTTCAAAACTACATAAAGAAATGAAAATACGCATATTCTATAAGTTACTGTGTGGTGTGGTGTGTGGTGTGGTGTGGTGAGGTGTGGTGAGGGAGATAATAATTAGCCATAAATATGTAGGGAGTAAACTATTGATTATTGAACACGTCCAGGGTCTTATTTCGTTACATACTCGTACCAAATTTCACCCAAATCCATAACGATGTGGTAGAGTGTTCGTTCACATTCTAGCCGGACCGACACACACACACACACACACACACACATACTGACAGACAAACGTGTACAGTTTTTATATCTTCCCGCTAGAGACAACAGTTGCATAATTCCAGTAATATTTTCCTGTTTTTTTTCATACAACCGGAAGATGGGAGAACGTGATGATGATAACGAATTAAAATTGTGATAATATTGGTAAAAGTGAAATACTGAATTTATATATGAACCATAGGAAGAGGCTTAAGGTCATATATCTTCGTAAAGAGAGAGAGAGAGAGAGAGAGAGAGAGAGAGAGAGAGAGAGAGAGAGAGAGAGAGAGAGAGCAAGCATTCCCTGCCATCGCCCCCTTCCCTTTTTTGGTCCAGGTCTAATTAGATCTCTTGTTGCAGGTTGAGGGAGGTGGTGTACCTGGCCTCTCTCTCTCTCTCTCTCTCTCTCTCTCTCTCTGCTTCTGTTTTCGTTGATGCTTCGCTTATTTACGAAAGGAAAGAACTGTTACTCTCTCTTCTCTAGTCGTCGCGGTGTTCACTCTAGTCTTTCCACATTGGGTCGTTAACTTGTTGTTTCTTACTACATCACCATCATTCCCTTCTCTCTACGTCTCTTCTCTTTATTCACTGTATTTGTCTGTTTCCTCTTTTCTTTTAACCTATCGTCACCTATGTATTTTTATCTTTATGTCTCTCTCCTATCATTTTCTTTATCATATTATCATGTCTCAACCTAACAACATTCTTGTCTTTATATATATTCCCACGTTTAATAACTTACTATGAACACCAAGGTAGAGTAAAATCAGCTGCTTTATTAACTTCACTACCATTAGAAAACTCGCTAGTATGTCTGTTTCCCAACCTTGATTTATATTGATATGATAAATACAGTTAGGTTCTTATTTCCAGATAGTGGAATCTGTCAGTAGGCAAGTAAGTCGATTAAGGTGTGTTAGGGGTGTGTATATTAAGTTACTAGAGTCGATTAGGGTGTATAGATTGTCACAAGAGAGTCGATTAGAGTGCGTTAGTGTGTATCAAGTCACTAAGAGTCGATTAAAGTGCTTTAGTGTGTGTGTATCAAGTCAATAGAATCGATTAGGGTGTGTAGATTAAGTTACTAGAGTCGATTAGAGTGCGTTAGAATGTATAAATTAAGTTACTAGAGTCGATTAGAGTGCGTTAGTGTGTATCAAGTCAGTAGAGTCGATCAGGGTGTGTTAAGGTGTGTAGATTAACTCACAAGAGAATGGGATAACTCTCTGATTCAATATCTTGAAGAACAAAATATTGCAGTTGTCGGGGGAAACACGAGAGTCAATCATCTCAGTTTTAGGAATTTAGATCATAGGTTCGTGTAAACTGTTTGTCGTATTTTAACAGGTAGTCGATGTCTTTATGTCTTGTACAGAAGCGTAAGGTAAATATTATAGAACTGTGTGTAATATTGTATTCACGTACAGATAATAAAAATCAGTTTTACGTGACCGGATATTATTGTCTCCTGCGTCTGTAGTGGCCGGAACTTGTGCATCCGGTCAGTACCCCCCCCCCCTTCCTTCCCTCCTTCTCCCTCTCTCTCTCTCTTCCCTACTTCCAGCCTCAAGGTCAGTTTCTTCTCCTCCCATCTCCTCCCCTCTCTCTTTCTATCCTCTCCTCCAGTTATGTTCCTCTATCATCTTCCTCCTCCTCTCCTTCTCATTCGTTATCTAAACCTTCTCTTCTTCACCATCCTCCTCCTCCTCCTCCTCATCCTCCTCTCGCCTCATCTTGTTTATTCCCCTCTCGTTATTATTCCCTTTCCTTCTTCTCCTCCTCTTTCCATTTATCGTTTTTTTCCTTCTTCCACTTTCATCCCTAGTCACTGCCACGTCTTTCTTACGTCCCCGTTCCTTTCCCTCCTGTCTCTATTCTTCTCCAACTGCTTCTCTTTACTCCCCCCATTTCCTCTCCCCATCCCTTTACCATCTCCCACTTCTTCGTCTCTTCACCCTTCCATCGCCCTTCATTTTCTCCTCTTCTCTTCCTGCTTTTCCTTTCGTCCTGATTTTTCCTCTCCCTTTTCCTTTCTGTCTTCCCCTTGACACTCACCCTCCCTCCTTTCTCCCATCTCTCCTCCCCCACCTATTTTCTAACCCCTCCTCCTCTCTCCACCCCCTCCCTCACACCCTTCTCTCTCCACCTCCTCCTCACAACCCCTCCTCTTTCCCCCCTCCCCTCACAACCCCTCTGTCCCTCAGCACACCTTCCATGATTATCTAATTTCCTCGCCACTTTCCATAACTTCCACCTCTCTCTCTCTCTCTCTCTCTCTCTCTCTCTCTCTCTCTCTCTCTCTCTCTCTCTTCATAAACATTCATTATCATCTTAAGAGTCAGTTTTCATTCCCAGGCTTTTTTTTGTTCATCATCATCATCATCATCATCATCATCATCATCAGTATTTTCTCGGCGGCAGTTGGAAAGCTTATCAAACCTTAAACCAGATTGGTATAGCGATCAAAGTTTAATTAATGGTTTATAGTACTTGAAAAGGTTCTCATCCTTACCTGTTAAACCATTAGAGAACAACAACAGGTAAGACTAGGCCTCAGGTGTGAGTTTTAGATCACTTAAATTAACCTTCCATACCTGGGAGTCTACTGTACTTACATAAGTCTCTCTGGCACTAAGTTGGCTGAGGTTAGGTTAGGGTTTACAGGTGTAGGTTAGGTTAGGTTTTAGGTTAGGTTAGGTTGGGTTCAGTCTGGGACTACCCGCTATTAGATTACAACTCCTTTAGGTAGATTCCCAGCAGGTGTAAAGCATGATTCTACCTACCTGTGTGTTTGGTTAGGTTAGGTTAGGTTCTGGGTGAGAAGCTTGATGGCTGATTCTGGAGTCAAGTGCCAATTGTTTTGTTTGTTGCAGAGGTTGAGCATAATGTTAGGTATAATAGCTAGCTTTTATTGTTGGACTAAATTATTCTCTCTCTCTCACCTCAGTCTTGACGTTTCCTATCTCCTTACTTTTCTCTCTACTCCGTCCCCCTTCCCATCTCCCTTCTTTAACTTGTCCATTCCCGTTTTTCTCCATTTGCTCTCTTCGCCATTCATCTCTTTTATCCTCCCCCTTCCCTCCCCCCTATTACTTTTCTCCTTTCCCATTCCCCCTTTTTTTCTCCGTTCCATTGTACCTTTTTATTATCCTCGTCCTCTTCCTCCCCCTCTTCACTTCTAACATTCATTTTCTTCTCCCTTTCCCTTCATTATCTTTCCTCCCTCTTCTTCATTCTCCATTCCACTTCCTCCCCCATTCCTCCTCCTCCTCCCCCTCTTCCCCCCTCTTCCCCACGCTAGGCTAGAGTCTCTCAGGCGCCGGCAACGACCTGGTCAGAATTCAATACCCGATCTGGTAATTCAACGACGGAGGAGAATGTGTTGGGACGATGCTGGTGAGGCCAAGACTGGTGACTGGCTGGTTCTGTAGACTGGTGATTGGTGGGAGGTGAGGCTAGAACGGTGGACTGGTGCCCGTGATTGGTTAATGGGTCTCGTATCTGGTGACTGGCTGGTTCTGTAGACTGGTGATTGGTGGGAGGTGAGGCTAGAACGGTGGACTGGTGCCCGTGATTGGTTAATGGGTCTCGTATCTGGTGACTGGCCTGATTGGTATAAGAGATAATGAAGCTACCGATTGGTGACTGGCGTTTGTGATTGGTGGGAGGTTATGAGGCTAAGACTGGTGATTGGTGCTCGTGACAGGTGCTTGACTGGTAATAGGGACCAACAAGTTCATGTGACTGGTGATTAACTGTAGCCAGCGACTGACAATTAATTAATGACTGTTTACCGTTGTCCACTCAAAAGATAATGTCTACTGGATGTGGGTTGCGTCTATATGCTAAGAATGGCTAATAGATTGTATTGATAGATTAGGAAGATATGCCGATTGATGGATAGACGATTTGGATAGTAGAATTGGATGAAATAGGTGTTAATAGTAACCATTAGTCCCGTCTTACTCAACCAGTAGTTCTGTAGATCCAATTTTGTGTGAAACTCTGCCTAGAAAACCCTTTTACCGTCGTTGTAAATGGTTCCTACTCTCCCGATACACTTAAGAGAAAGACACATAAGCATATTTACGTCAAAACCTAAAGTGACGCGGAACCACGAGGAGCCTTAAGACTTCCGAGCTGTTAAAAGAATGTCTGGCATAATGTGGCAGACTCTCTTGTATACAGCCAGCGACCCAGACAGTTCACGGCAGCAGCCAGACGAATGAGCAAAGGTTCCCCTCTCTGCCGGGTGTATGAATCAGACCTCCTCATACAGACACCAAGGGAGTTCTATGATTTTTGACTCGTATAGAATATTTTTTTTCTATTAATGTGTGTCGGAAAAATGTTGAAATGTCATTCTTGGATGTAAAATGGGATGTCATATTGTAAGTCAAGAAGAAAAGGTTCGCCTGACGCCCCTGTGTGAATATGACAATACCATCATTACCAGGCGTGTGAGCTGTGTGTCTTCAATACAAGAACATATTAATATGGTGCCATTATCACTGCTAAATCTATTGGAAAGTTACCGTCGCTGCCAGGCCACGGGGGAGGAACACTGCACAAATATCCCCGTCAGATACATATGGGGGTGTTGCCTCCGCTGCCAGGTTACATGAACATGACATCGCTTTCACTGCCAAACGTATTTCAATGTTGGCTCCACAACCGTATTGCAAGGCAGCACTATTAATGCCGGACATATGTTACCGACGCCGTTGGACATGAACAGTGCCGTTCTCTCACTCTCACAGGCATTATAAAGTATCATTGTCGAGCCTTTGACCACCCTATTGAGAACAGTCATAAGTCTAGACTCAATAATGACAATTACCATACTGAACCTGCAGATATGAAGATAAACAGAAGAGTTTTCCGTCAGCCGGTACAAACTTACGGTACTAATGACTGAGGCAGCAGCGGTATTAACAGCGTATCGTGTAATATTAGCGCCAACAGCAAGAGAAGGAGCGTTAACAGCCTCACAGCACTGGTTGAGTATGGTAATAACAGCATCCGTAGTGTAGCCAGCAGAAACGGTGGGAGAAATAGCGGTATAATTAACACTGTGTAGAGGAAAAGAATTTGTTACAAGCTCGACAACTGTCGTTACAAGTACAGTAATACTCTGCCACCACTACCACCATCACCACCCCTGCCACCACTACCACCATCGCAACCCCTGCCACCACTATCACAACCTCTGCCACTACTATCACAACCCTTGACTCCACCATCACCACCCCTGCCACCACTACCACCATCGCAACCCCTGCCACCAATATCACCACCTCTACCACCATCACCATCACAGCCTCTTACCGCCACTACCATCAACATAAACACCAGCTGCACCATCAACATAACACCAGCTGCACCATCAACTTAACACCAGCTGCACCATCAACTTAACACCAGCTGCACCATCAACATAACACCAGCTGCACCACCAACTTAACACCAGCTGCACCATCAACATAACACCAGCTGTACCATCAACATAACACCAGCTGCACCATCAACATAACACCAGCTGCATCAACATAACACCAGCTGCACCATCAACAACACAAGCTGCACCATCAACATAACACCAGCTGCCAACATAACACCAGCTGCCATCAACATAACACCAGCTGCACCATCAACATAACACCAGCTGCCATCAACATAACACCAGCTGCACCATCACCAACATAACACCAGCTGCACCATAACACCAGCTGCACCATCAACACCAGCTGCACCATCAACATAACACCAGCTGCACCATCAACATAACACCAGCTGCACCCATCACCAGCTGCACCATCAACATAACACCAGCTGCACCATCAACATAACACCAGCTGCACCATCAACTTAACACAAGTACCATCAACATAACACCAGCTGCACCATCAACATAACACCAGCTGTATACCATCAACCAGCTGCAGTAACAATAAAGACAATAGCCCGAAGGATTTCTCTTATTGGCGCCATTACCATTACTGCCAGGCCATGGGTGGGAGGGGTGAGTACAGTACAACAACGGAACTAACGGAAAGTACCAACAGTAATAATGGAAGTAGCACCAGTAATAGTAACGGAAGTAGCACCAGCAACAGGAGTAACGGAAATAGCAACAGCAATAATAGTAACGAAACAAAAATAACAAAAATAACAACAAATAGCGTCAGAATCAGTAATGAAAATAATAATAGCAAAAAAAAAAAAATTAATAGCCATCAATACTAAAGGAAACAGTAACATAAAGTAACACTCAATGAGCTTCTGGTAACGCTATAACCCAGTGGTAACAACAATAACAGAAATTGTAACGATAATAATAAAAAAAAACATAACAGCAGGAGTGGTAATAACAATCATAACATAAGTGATAACAACAATAACAGGAGAAGTTAAAACATTAATAATAACAAACATAACAGGAGTGGTAATAACAATCATAAGTGGTGACAACAATCATAACACAACATCCCTCCCCCTTCCCCCCTCATCCTCTCCCTCCTTCCGACCGCAATACGACCGTTATTATCACTATCCTGTCGGTCGAATTAATAACAATATAATTCCCCTCACGTCTACACCCAAGCCATCACCATCAGGGCTTTAGGTGTAGTGGGTGTAAGACAGGGTACACAGACACACGGGGACGGGCGAGATACGTGGCAGGCACAGACGGGTTGTGTCAACACTAGTCTAAGTCGTAGTGTTGACATTGAACCTCCAACCACCGCCTTGTTGGAGCTCTGCCCTCTGTATTGCTCTCTCTCTCTCTCTCTCTCTCTCTCTCTCATACATTAAATCACTATTCTTTTTTTTTTACATTCCTGGTAAAAAAAAATGTAGAAATAAATCATAAAATAATAAGAATATCTTATCTCCAAATACATTTACTGCACACACCTTTATAAACTACTATGCTAAATTTACTGATGCATGTAATAAAAGTAATATATATATATTTTTTTTTTAACTATCTCAAGCCATTAATTCATACAGTACTTTTATGCCCTCATATGACATGTGAATTTCTATCTTTTTGTCTGTTCGAATTTTTAACACAAAGATGTTTTTTTTTTTTACCATGATTGTGAAATATTGCCGATGTAAAACAGTTGAATTATGTAGACGCCATCACCTTCACCCTTTCATCAGTTGTTTAAAACTCGTTCATTAATTTTTTTTGTACCCTTGGGGGCGTAGGTTTCACAAACACCTTTCAGTGTTTTCTTCTTTTGTTAATCTTAGCCGTATTTAGGATTTTTGTCGGATTTTTTTACAATCGCCAGTAAATGAGAGACATTGAGAAAAATCATCAACTTTTGCTGTAGTGTTAGAAGATTATGACTTACTGTATCACTGTATTTTTGTACCCAGTTTGTACCTAATATACAGCTGGGGAAGTGAAGGTGGCAGAGGTCTATGTAGGTCACACACACTGCCACCTTGTGTACCGGAAAGCGGCATTGTCTATTGTTCTGTACTGGCACACCCATATAGCCCCGTCAGGCCTACCAGATCCACTTTCATAATATTGAAGAGTTTGTAAACGACCGTCTCACGAACCCAGAGCCAGAATGTTCAAAGACTTGGAACCGCCCATACGAGATCTTGAACTCTACTCTTTTTCCAGGGATGAAATTTTAGTCTTTGAGGAAATACAATCTACTCTTTCCGGGACCTCAAGCCACGATTCTCCTGAGCTGGTAACCTCTAAAATCTTACCAGTGGAGGCTTGGCTGCCGTGGGGATGCCTTCATTATCGCACAAGAACCTAATATGTGAAGAGATCTGCCAAGAGGAACCGAGATGTGTTGCTGTTAGACTTATGGCCGATGCAATATTTTTGTTCATATTCCTTCAAGAACTGACGTATATCCCGAGGACTTGATGCATTCTCCTTCAGGGTTTGGCATCTGATCCATCAAGGTCGGGGTACTAAGTCCTTCAGGAGGCCTATAACTACACCTTCAGGATGCCTATAACTACACCTTCAGGATGCCTATAACTACACCTTCAGGATGCCTATAACTACACCTTCAGGATGCCTATAACTACACCTTCAGGAGGCCTATAACTACACCTTCAGGATGCCTATAACTACACCTTCAGGAGGCCTATAACTACACCTTCAGGAGTCCTATAACTACACCTTCAGGAGTCCTATAACTACACTTTCAGGACCTTGGAACTCAAAACTTAAATCCTTCAATAATATGTAATGTATTTCCTTGAGGACTTGGGTACTTACTTCTTCTAGAGACTTAGCCATCGAGGACTTGGAAGTTGTTCCTTCAAGGGGATGGAAAATTTGCTCTTTCAGTGTTTAAACTCGGGTCTTGGGTTATATATATTGCCGGGGCGGATGAGGGAGAGAGAGAGAGAGATAAAAGACGGGAAAGGGGAGTGACAGATTGAAAGTAGAGTAAAAGAGAGGGAGAGAAAGAAAGGGATAAAAGAGAAGAACAAGGGTGGAGATAGAAAGAGACGAGAGTGCAGGATGTCAAGGACTGGGGGGGGGGGGTCAAGGAGCAAAAATATCAGGAGCGGAAGAAGAGGAGGAAGAGCACTAAAAGGAAGAAGTAAAGTAATAAAAATAGAAGAGGAATAAGGAAACACAAAAAAAGTGGAAAATATAAAATAAAAAAATAAGCAAATAAGATCAGAAAATACAAGAAATAAGATAAAATCAGGGAAAACGACGAAGGAAAAGAGAGAAGAGGGGACTGAGAGGCGAGATAAAAGAAGCATTAGCGAGAAAGAGAGAGAAAACGATAAAAGTTTCTGAAGGAGGTTGACATCGGCTCATTCATTCTTCACCTCTCCTTCGCCCGGAGATCTTTTCTTCGCAAAAATTGGTTTCCTGGTGGTGAAGAGGGCGAGTGTGAGAGGGGTGCCAGGTCGCTTGTTTACCCTCCTAATGCCAGACTTATCCCGTGTGAGAGGGAGGGAGGGAAGGAGGGAGGGAAGGAGACTCAAGTGAGGTTGTCACTGTCTCCTGATGACAGCTAAAGTTCCGATTATTTTTTGAGCAAATAAGACGGCTTCCTGTTTGTGTGTGTGTGTGTGTGTGTGTGTGTGTGTGTGTGTGTGTTTCTTTCTTTCGTTTCCTTCTCGATTTTTTGTTATTCCCCTTCATTCAAATTTTCCCTCTTTACGTATACATTTATCATTTATTTTTATTCTTACTTTCATATCCTTCAAATTCATTTTAATCGACGTCATCATCAATCTCTCTTCCTTCTCGACCATCATATAATCTCACCTCCTCTTCTTCTTCCTCCCTCCTCCTCCTCCTTCGGGTGTCCCCTTCGACGGCCAAGATTAAAAATCCCGGTTTAGTCATTCTGCCCGAACCTTTTAAAGTGATTGTATGCACGCGAGGCTCACGCTGGCGGCCCTCGGAGGACGGGCACGGGTCGAGGGGCTCCAGCCATCACGTGGGTTATGGTCCTGGTCGCCTCATTTATCTCCAACATTGCATACATTTTTTAGGGGAGCCTTCGTCTGTTTCGACACCTGTGCTTTTATGGGGGCCTCGACTTAAACACCTGTATATTTAAGGGTTTAATTTGAACATCTGTGTATTTAAGGGGTTGTATACGTGAACATCTGTGCTTTTTAGGGAGCCACGACTTACATACCTGTATATTTAAGGGTTTAATTTGAACACCTGCGCTTATTATGACTCGTCCACATAAAGCGTGTTGTCTCCCACCCCCCCCTCCCCCCTCCACCAGCACCCAGGTCCTCTCCTCCTCCTCCATTCGTTCAGCCAACAGACGTCCTTCTCTGGGCAGTGTTGAAGAGTTACCACGCACACTCTCCCAGCAGACGTCCTTCTCTGGGCAGTGTTGAAGAGTTACCACGCACACACTCCCAGCAGACGTCCTTCTCTGGGCAGTGTTGAAGAGTTACCACGCACACTCACCCAGCAGACGTCCTTCTCTGGGCAGTGTTGAAGAGTTACCACGCACACACTCCCTCTAGCACCGAGTGATTGACTGGCATTTATTATTAATTGCATAATACATCCATGACTGTATTTTTAAATCACGGTAATTTTAGTCTTTTTGTAATCCAGGTTAATTAATTCCTATAAATTAGTATTTAATGACACTTTCACTTTTAATTTATATTCGACGACGACACAAAAAAGGACTTTTATGGGTCATTAGCGTGGATGTGTCAGTCTGTCTGTCAGTGAATATTAGCTGTTCGATGAGACGATTTAATTAACGAGCCGGTAAAAATGTGTGTGTTTTAGAAGCGGAGAGAGACGAGAACACACACACACACACACACACACACACACACACACACACACAGACACACACACACACACTTATGGTATTTCAGGTTCACAGATATTAATAGTGTCAACAGATTATCTCTGTCAGTAGTAGTAGTAGTAGTAGTAGTAATGATAGTCTTCCAGTCACCACAACAGTGAAAATTAAAAGTAATTATTATCTAGAAAGTTAGTCAAAGTATTATAGAGCTGAGTGGTATGTGTTGTATTCGTCCAGAAACTACAAATATTTTTTCCCTTAAGCTATACGTAACTATAAGATTTTTCCCTTAAGCTATACGGAACTATAATATTTTTCCCTTAAACTATACGTAACTATAAGATTTTCCCTTAAACTATACGTAACTATAAGATTTTTCCCTTAAACTAAACATAACTATAAGATTTTTCCCTTAAACTATACGTAACTATAAGATTTTTCCCTTAAACTATACGTAACTATAAGATTTTTCCCTTAAACTAAACATAACTATAAGATTTTTCCCTTAAACTATACGTTACAATAAGATTTTTCCCCAATCAGGACAAATACCTTTGAAATTAATATACTCAGGAAATTGAGGAAAATTATATCATGTGTTTTCTTCTCTAATTTGTGCCTTAACATCCCATCCTTCAAAAAAAAAAAATACAAAAACAAGATCCAAAAAATATACTTTGTCATTTTCCGTCGACGTAACGTGTTGGGGAAAGTAAATATATCGTGAAAGTTGAAAGAAAAAACGGAGAAAGTTGCGAGTTCATTTACATGCAGTTTTGTGTTGACTCTGACGGCTTGGTTTATTTTGTCTTCATTTGTCTTCATACTACCAAAAGCGGGAGGAAAACTGAGCCAGAATCAGAAGTGCTTGTCCTCATTAGCTTCTGCATGTTATTACTTCCTGTCTTCCTCCCATTTGCTGTTTTCTTTTCCCATTTCCTCTCCTTCCTTTATGGCTTTGTCCTTCCTCCCTATTCCTCATGATCTTTTCTCTCCTCTACTGAGATTTTCTTCCTCTTCACTTCCTTTCTTCCGCTTTCTTTCTTTCTCCTTTCTTTCTACCCTCTCCATTCTCCCCCTCCTTACTATCTCCTTCTTTCCACACACACACACACACACACACACTGGTCACGCATTACATAAACCACTGAAAGTCACACCTGTTCACACCTGTATACGACTCCCACTCATAATAAATCACTTAACACCTGGCAATTTATATCTGCATACACCTGCCTGTTACTATGTTCATACCTGCCTAAAGATTCACATACCTGCCTACACCTAATACGTCTACCTACACCTGCACACACACCCACACACCTGTCCACACCTGCACACATCTGGCCAGGTTTCCTCGCTCGGTTGGCTGGCACCTCACACCTGTCCAGCCTCTTTAACTTGTGGCACCAATTAAAGTTAGAGCGAGCCACCGGTGCCTCATATCCTGGCTCCCGTGTGCCTCAATGTATGGTCGAATGTCTGGCCGATTGTGGTCGAATATAAGATTAATTCCTTGGTTGAATGTCTGGTCGAATGTATGATTGATATAATGGTCGAATATTTTGTAGATTGAGTGGTCGAATGTATGGCTCTGATTGGTCGAATGTATGGCTCTGATTGGTCGAATGTATGGCTCTGATTGGTCGAATTAGGAGTCGAATATGTAAATGAATGTATGGTCGAATGTATGATAGAATATATAAGCCGAATATATCATTGTCTGGTCGAAAATTAGGTCGATTACTTGATATTATTGAATATTTGTTGATTTTTTCGATTGGTCCGTATGACTGGTGTGAGAGGCCTCGGAAACACGACTGAATCCAGGCACGTGTTCACCTCGCTCCTGAATGACTGAGAAAACTGCAGCTATTAGACCAGTTCACCTCTCTGATAATACTCTCGTGTGTCTAGTGAAGAAAAGTGACGCTTACTATGATAACGTCTGTAGTATGAGTCAGATTTTTTGGAAATGTTTGATAATTTCTTGTTAATCAGTTTTTTTATTCATGTGTGATTGTCTAGTATTATTATTATTATTGTTGTTATTGTTATTATCATTATTATTATTTCACACAACAATAGGCATCAACTCAGTCACCAGACACGGCCATTTTTATCATTGCTTTTGTACTGTATAGGAAGCTTTACTATCCATCACATTTTAGGTTAATCAAGAGCATTAAAAAAAATCCCCATTGTGCCGGACCTTGGGGAGGGGAAGAGGGGGTTACAGGAATCACATATTAGATACAGATTACAGAAGTGTATTGATAAACACTCGATATCTTTTCATTCCTCACTGCCTTCGCTTTACCAGTGGAATAAATGGGAGTATTCAGTACAGAGACTCCATAAATATTTCACTCTTAGGGGTCTTAGGGTCTTAGAGTCTTATTATACCTTACAAGCGGAAATATTCACCTATACCTCACCTGGTTAAGATCATTGTAGAATATTCTGTAGAGGATTTATAACGAGTGTATTTTGTAGACCTTCTGTGATCTCGCTGTTGATGTAGGGGTGTTAGGGGGTGTGGTGGGGGGAGGTGTTGGGGGAAGTGTGCCAGTAGAAGAGGTGAAGAGTGGGGAAGAGAGGGGAAGAGAGGGGGAGTTTATGATCGTCGTGTCCTCAAGTTGGGGGTATTCAGGTCAGCACAGGTATTAAACAGATCCTGTTTTTCCTCCACAAATGTATCCCGTAATGACACCTTTCTGGAAGCTTTGCCAGACGAGCGTTCACCCGCTATCTGCCTTCAGTGGCGCTCCTGTGGTATGAGGTATAAGATGAAGAGGTGTGTGTGTGTGTGGGTGTGGGTGTGTGTGTCAGACCAAGGTATTCTATCCACATGCTCTTACTGAGTGATTGCTGTCAACTTGGACTCTCCATTTCTTATTCAACTCGTCTAACAAACTCTCCATGAAAAGCGACATCCGCGTCTCTGGCTTCTGCGAACTTTATTCAACTCAGGTCGCTGGTTAAATAAGGATAGGTAGGATCAGGTGAGGTGAGGATAGGTTAGGTTAGGTTAGGTTTGGTTAGGTTTGGTTAGGTTAGGTTACATACAAGGATAGTCTCGGACAAAACAACCCCAGAACAAAGTGAAACGAAGCCATGAGAGTCGGACAGCCTTCCTAACCTAACCTAACCTGCCTAGTACATGGGGAGAGAATGGGATACTCCTTCCTCTTGCTCCAGTCACAGGGGTTTGTGTACTTATTCTCTGACCGTCTGTGGGTGATGAGGTCCGTGGATGATGTCCGTGGGTGATGATGTCCGTGGATGATGAGGGCCGTGGATGATGATGACGTCCGTGGATGATGAGGTCCGTGGATGATGATGATGACCGTGGGTGATGAGGTCCGTGGGTGATGAGGTCCGTGAATGATGAGGTCCGTGAATGGGAAGGACAGGGAGAGCAGTAATGGATTTTTGATTACTTAAAAAACACTCAATGGGTCATATCTTATGTTGAAGTTCTTTGTTTAATATTCTCTTGGTCTGTCTGTGTCTGTCTGTCTGTATCTGTCTGTCTGTCTGTCAGCTTTTACTGTTTGCTTGTCTGTCTCTCCCTTCCAGTCTGTCTGTCTGTCTATTTATCATTTATTTTTTCGTCTTATTTATCTTTCTTTGTCGACTTCTGTCTTCCTGTTACCACTTCCCTCTCCTCTTCTTTCTCCTTCCTCCTCCTCCTTCCCTTCCTCTTCTTCCCTCTTCCTCCCCCTCCTCCCCTCCTCTCATTGCTCAACAAGGAAAGAAATCAACTCTGCAACCATTACACCTAGAAAAATAAGCGAAAAAAAAACGAAAAAAAAACGAAACGAAAAATTAACGATAGCGACGTAAGGCAGAAAACTGGACTACCAGAGTGTAATATAATCCGTAATGTTTCGTTCACTTTGACGTCTTGGCGATACATTTTAACATTACCAATAAGAGACCTCGAAAGATAAAGGAGTGATGGTGAGTATTTTGTTAGGTCTTGTCTGGGGATAAAATTGATGGATGGCTCGTAGGAAAATTTAGTAAGTGTGAAAAACGTGAATTAAATGGAAAGGGAGATGAAATGGAAATTGACAGGTAAATGATAGCATGAGAGGGAAATGGAAATATGAAAAGGGGGAATAAATGGATTGAAAGGAAAGAAACTACATGGAATTACAGGATTATATGTAAATTGAGTAGAAAGGTGAAATTAGTGATAAACTGGAGGAGAAGAATGTGGTAAAATAAACGAAAAAGAGAAATGATAAACAGTGGTAAATGAATGTATGGAAGGAAATTGAAACCCCAAAATGTATATAAATAAAAATAAAAATACAATTAATAACCATCGTAAAAGAATGTCCCCGATTTAAAATGTTTATATAATACAAACTAGGCATCTTTTTTTGATGACCCTGCACCAGTATGTGTATTTATATATATATACATTATATATATAGTATTGCACTTGCGTTACATGAGCACTCCTCGACTGTAATATCACTGTACTGCTGCTGGTGGAAACATTAATTTAATGAGTTTCAGGTAATGAGATGGCTGTATTACCCCCCTCACTCCTCCCCAACCACCCCTCCCCCCCACCAACCCACCCCTCACCCCCCAAAAATTATTTTTATTAATACAACAAATATTTTTCATCATGTAACGCAATCACTCATCTCAATTATGACTGAACGAATTTATTTCTTTTCAATTTGTTCCATATTGTTCCTCATTAAAACAACCGTATACACACACACACACACACACACACACACACAGACATGTTAAAAGAGAACAGTCACCATTTAGACATTCATTACTAACTAGTATGACGAAATCCAAATTATTTCCCATAAAAGACTCACTTAAAGTAATGGCCACTTATACTGTACATACATACATACATACATACATACATACATGCACACACACATACATACATACATACATACATATAATAAATAATGCAGACAAGCGCCCGTAAGCACACGCCCGTAAGCACACGCCCGTAAGCACGCCCACAGCCATGCCTCCACTAAAACAAACGAACGTACAACAACACGAACGTCAAACCCTGAGTCACAGTCGTTGGTAAGCGTAAGGAGACGATACACGAACGCACAGACAAACAGCAAAATGTACAGACACGGACGCACACAAGCACTTACACTAACGCACAGACACGAACGCACACACACGAACGCACAGACAAACAGCAAAATGTAAATAAAAATGCACACGAAGGAGGTAGCGGCTAGAGAACACGGGATAGGAAACAGAAATAAACGAGGTTAAGGCAAGAGATAAGGCAAATGCATAAAGAGTCAGGTAGGAGATAGAGGCGAGTAACAAATGTAGAAGATACAAGAGGTGCATCAGTAGGTAGAAGCAGCAGGAGCAGCAGGAAGGCGATGGGATTGGATAGCATGAGCAAGAGTCATAATGAAGACAATTGATGGCAGACTCACTCCCTCCTTCTCTCGTCCCTCCGGCCTACACTACCCTCCCTTCCTCTGGCCTACTCCTCCATCCCTCCCTCCTTCCAGCCTACCTTCCCTCCTCCCTCCCTCCCTGATACAGTTACACGCTGGCTCACGTCCTCCTACAAATATTTGTGACTATAATTCCAGACTAATGTATTACTGCCAACTGTATATCATTTTTAGCTTCATATAAACACAGCAAAATTACTTGGGCGTTTTAAGAGTTGATTTGGTAATCCTTTTTTTTGACGAGTTTATTGGGTTTTTTGGGTGTGCGTTATGACCACACACACACACACACACACACACACACACACACACACACTTGGTTTTGTATTTCTATGTAAATTTCAAAGGATTCTTGTGTTTCTACTCAAGTGTTCGTTGTTAGTGTTTCGGAATATTTACCTTACTGAGACAAGGTGTTCGAGACTCGTATCTATAATATATTTGAAGAATTTAAGATACAGTACTACAGTTAACTACTAAAGTCCATTTACCTCTCCCCCTTGAACCACGAACCCCCGAGAGATTCAAACTCATGAATCTGAAGCCTTTATAAACAGAATTATGTATCAGTCTACTGCTTCGGGTTCACGAGTCTGAATCTCTCGGGGTTCAGTAACGAACTTCAATGAATGCTTACTAATGTTAGTTGGTAATAAGGTTCGCGTCAGTCAACCTTTGGGAGTTTCTATGTCGATATTTTCTATATATTTCTCTTATATGTACAGGTATATTAAACTTTCCTAATTACTTATAGCTCAGGTAAAGTGACAGGTGAAGGGCAATAGGACGAGAAGGTATTAAGACAGGTGGTTAAATCCAGTCAGAAGCACTTAAGACAGGACTTGATAATGGCTTTCTTGGTGAAATCGAAATGTCGTCTTGTGTATTATATCACCAAGTCTACGAATTTGCGGGGCTTACCTGACACTAAAGTTTCCAATTACGGTAATCGCTATGTGAGAGAGAGGGAGACAGAGAGAAACAGACAGACAGTGAGAGAGAGAAAGAATTCCAGTAGTATTTGAAGTTAGGCGGGTGTAGTGGTAGTCATTTGCAGTCTTTGATGTGTGTAATTGTCTTATAATTGGGGCGGTACACGGGAGGGTCTTTGAGGTGCGGGCGGTGGCGGTGGAGGTTCGTCCTCCACCGCCTGCCTCGTCTCATTGGTCTATGTGTTGTGTGGAAGAGGAAGTAGTGCTGGTGACTTGTTTAAACCTCTCGTAATTTGGCTGATATTGCTTCGCTTTATTGTAATTTGTGCCTGTGTGTGTGGCGTGTGTGTGTGTGTGTGTGTGTCCTCGTAGCTTTCATGAATTCTTAAAACAATTTCTCGTACTTAAATCTTCAATTATCTGTACTAAAGACTTTCATCTCTAGGTAAAGAATTAGGAAATAAGAAACTGAAATAAATGAAAAAAATTCCTCTAATATTAAGTAACTCGTTGAATTATCATGTTTATTCTCCTGTTGTTTTTTCTTCAGGGTAAATTAACATTATATAAACATTAATAAGTCAGAAATATAAACATACCTGTAGATGTTTATTTCCATATATTAATAATTAAACTGTCATTAAGGGATCATTTATATAAGAGCTTTAATAATTTTACGTTTATTATTCTCAGATCAGCATACTATCACAATAATTAAGTCTGGAACACAATAGTCTGTGTTGCTGAGAACCTCCATCCATCATCTCGTTTTTCCTCCCGTGTTGACGTCTAATCCTCCCTCAACGGCTGAGGATTCGCTTAAAGTTGAGAATTGTCAGCTACGTTAAAGCGCCGCCCAGACGTGCCTTACATCCCTGAGCCAATCATATAAGGATTGTTCAGCCGCCGCGACGTAATTGGTCTATTTGGGTAAGATACTGTCCACTTGGATGTCACCGTCTTGTTTACATGTTTTCCCGCGCTTTCTCCAGTTGATAAGCGATCAAGATGGCTCGACGCGGGCACCGAACCAAACCTTATTCGGCCGCACATCATCTGCCGTAGCGACTGGCGAGGACACAGATTCATGTTGACACAGACTTAAAATTTACGTCTTTATGATCAGCCGTTGGAAGTTCTTGAGATAAAATTTAATCTTCAAGAATATTAACCGTGACGGATGGTTGATGACGTCATGAACCGGTGATGCTAATGATGTAAACATGACGGTTTGAAAATGTAAGAATGAAAGATTTTGTTCCTTTAGAGTTAAATGGGGTGATTAAGCTGTTATATGACTCTGGTTGTCTTTGGGTCATTAGTTTAACAGGAATTACTCTGAAATCACGAGAGAAGTGAAACAAAGAGAACAAGAAAAGGCTAAGACCCCCAACAGTAACAGCTGACACCCGCCTCCATTGGTCATCATCCCGCAGTGGTTGAATCCACATTGCCTTGACAGAACATCAGCTTGACTCATGACCAACTATTTTATTTATTATTTTCCTGATTTTTAACTTACACAATACATAAGTTGCATCAGCTTGGTTCCTTCTTCCTTAATCATGTCACTGTGGTTCTATATTAAGTTATATCGAGTGGATTTAAGCCTCGGTGTTATGAGACGAGAAGCTAACAAAGATATATGGAACTCTTCAAGCAATATTGTCTCTCATAAGTCATTTGTTAAATCGTTTTTATTCCAACATTATATCAATTTTTCCAAGTAAATATAATTTCCTTTGGGATCGTATTAGAAACAATGCGATTTTGTTTTTTATCCAAAGAGAAGTTGAGGGCTGTGCTCAAGCGGTGTTGCCAGACCATACACTCATCAAACAAAATTACTTTCCACAAACTTACAACCCATCATCACTGTATCAAACACCTATCACTAGTTAATTCAATGTTGTTGTGTCTTAACCTCACACCACTGTATCAAAATCTGGCATAAATTCACACAAGTCAATCATCAAAGCAACACATCAAAATTTCAAGCTAGTAACTCAGGCTGTTGTGATGAGATTTATGCGACTCGATCCTATTATTTCATATATCCTCTGGCTAACAGGGTACAATACTACGTAACCATCTCTCAGGAGGACTCAAATTTGTACCTCAAGACGCTACACTCTTTGTTCATGTACCCTTCATAGTGTAACGTCAATACGGAAGAATACGTGTAATACGGCGTGGGATCCAAGACCATAAAAGCGCTTTTCATGTGTTTTCGCAAGTTCCTCAAAAGCCTTTTATAAAATCGGTACCGAGAGAAGTATAATGGCCAAGGCTTTTGAGATGAAGCGGGAAAATGCCTCTGTGGACACGGAAAAGACGGTATTGTTCCTTTACTAGAGAGAGGCAGTGGGGAGGATTACTGCCGAGACGCTGAAGACTTCTGGGCGACGCTTCTGGGCCGCTCACTCACTCACTAACCGTCTGACCTCTCGCTACCCGTCTGACCTCTCGCTACCCGTCTGCCCTCTCATGACATTATCTTACTGTCTTTTGTTTATCTCTACCTCTACTACTGCTAATAATAATAATAATAATAAATAATAATAATAATAATATATGTGTGATGACATAACAGACGGTAACCACAATAGCATGCGGTTCACCAGTCCTTTGCCTCCCCATTAAGGGTGATGAACATTGATACAGGATACGAATTTTAAAGGTGACCACATAAGGAACAACATAGACCAGGACCACATAAGTAACACCATAGAACAAGACCAGGACACCTAATACCATAGACCAGGAGACATGACAACATAGACCAACGAAATGCCACCATGTAACTAGAATTTATTTTGGGGGAGAGGAAGTTGATGGAGAGACGAGCGATTGCCAGCCATAGCAGAGACTTTAGCAGCTCTCGTTATGTTAGATAATGGCGAGGGACTCCATGACACTGGTAAGCAAAATAGTGACGTAATTGACAGCTTAATATCACTAAACGAAGATAAAAATGTCGATAGAAATATTTTATACCTCGTGAATTTGCATTAATTACGATTTGTCAAGATTTTTTATTTCGTAATCAATTGAATTATTTATAATGATCATTGTTGAGTTGTTAAGGAAGTTTGTCCTTATAAATAGATTACGTCTTAGATTTCCTCACTGTCTCTCATTTCGCCAGTCTTCCTTCCCTCCTCACGTCTTCACAGTACCCCCCATCAGTCTCCCCCACCTCCTCTCGTCTGTTCGGCTTCACCCCATGTCTCCCCATCAGTCTCCCCCACCTCTTGTCTGTTCGGCTTCCATTACCCCCATGTCTCCCTCACCTCCTCTCGTCTGTTCACGGCTTCCCATTACATCAGTCTCCCCCTCTTCCCCCTCCTCCCCTCTCGTCTGTTCACTTGCTTCCCAAATGTCTTCACCTCTTGTCTGTTCACGGCCCATTACCCCCATGTCTCCCCCATCAGTCCTCCCCACCTCTTGTCTGTTCACGGCTTCCCATTACCCCCATGTCTCCCTCACCTCCCCTCTCGTCTGTTCGGCTTCATTACCCCCATGTCTCCCCCATAGTCTCCCCCCTCTTGTCTGTTCTACCCCTCTTTCCCTCTCGTCTGTTACGGCCCATTACCCCCATGTCTCCCCCATCAGTCTCCCCCCACCTCTTGTCTGTTCACGGCTTCCCATTACCCCCCATGTCTCCCTCACCTCCCTCTCGTCTGTTCACAGCTACACCCCCATGTCTCCCCATCAGTCTCCCCCCACCTCTTGTCTGTTCGGCTTCCATTATGTCCCTCACCTCCCTCTCGTCTGTTCCGGCTTCCCATCCCTGTCTCCCCCATCAGTCTCCCCCCACCTCTTGTCTGTTCACGGCTTCCCATTACCCCCATGTCTCCCCTCACCTCCCCTCTCGTCTGTTCACGGCTTCCCATTACCCCCCATGTCTCCCCCATCCGTCTTCCCCCCACCTCTTGTCTGTTCACGGCTTCCACCCCCATGTCTCCCCCATCAGTCTCCCCCACCTCTTGTCTGTTCGCTTCCTTCACCCCCCATGTCTCCCCTCACCTCCCCTCTCGTCTGTTCACGGCTTCCCATTACCCCCATGTCTCCCCCATCAGTCTCCCCCACCTCTTGTCTGTTCCGGCTTCCATTACCCCTGTCTCCCTCTCCCCTCTCGTCTGTTCGGCTTCCCATTACCCCCATGTCTCCCTCATCAGTCCCCACCTCCCCTCGTCTGTTCCTTCCCTATCCCCCCATCC
This sequence comes from Homarus americanus, assembly GCF_018991925.1. Classification (NCBI taxonomy): domain Eukaryota; kingdom Metazoa; phylum Arthropoda; class Malacostraca; order Decapoda; family Nephropidae; genus Homarus; species Homarus americanus. The sequence continues at coordinate 1,402,551 of NW_024752245.1, forward strand.
GTCTCCCCCCGCACCTCCCTCTCGTCTGTTCACGGCTTCCCATTATTTCCCAGTATCTCGCATCTCCCCCATATTGGCCCCGGTCCTCTCGTGTGTCCGCGGAAAGCTCAGATGAAACAGGTATCGCGCGTTTCCTCTCGCTGTCTCGTGATATCTGAACCCTTGGTCGGCCGCGGCTCACTCACGCGAGCTTCACTCTTCCGACAATTTACTTTGATACCAACTTTCAAAAGGACTCTCATGTGAGGAGAATGCGATGAATGAGATGTTTTTCTCTTTCTTTTCCTTGCAATTACAGCCCTTTCCAGAATGCGTATCATTCCAAGAAACGAGGAAGAGTGGACTGATATTCAGAAACTTAGCTTTGTTGTCTGTGGGTTCGGTGGTAAAAAAAAAATGGTTCATTGTCTCGGAACTTCAAACGAACCCGAGTGAAATTCAGGGCGAAAGTTTGGCTATGTATATAAAGAAGTAATGTTGTGTTCTTATTTTTTTAGTACATTGTTTTGATACCATTGACTGTACCTTTTGTTTATGTTAGTGTTCCAGCGTACTACTACTACCACCACCACCACCACCACCACCACCACCACCACCACCACCACCAACCACCACCACCAACCACACCACCACCACCATCCTGCCTCAACAACATCAACAAACATCCACACTAATTTATGACAATTTTCCCACCTGATCTCACCTGTACCTTCTTCCACAGGTGACATGACTGGGAAACACTCAGTTTACACTATCTACGAGGGCCACGAGATCATGTTTCACGTCTCCACTATGCTACCGTTCTCCAAGGACAACAAACAACAGGTAGGAGACCAATATTTTGTTCTCCTCTCCTTGTACCTCTTCCCTGTAATAGCGATCTTAGGAGGATGTTGATAAGTATTGTATTTATTATGAATGATATAGGATTTTCCAACCTTCTGTCTCTATGGTTTCTTCTTGTCTTCGATTATGGAGTATATCGAAACAAGATGACGTGGTGGAATAAGGTTTTGTCATCCGTATGTAAATTTATCCACAAGGTCCTTCAGGTGTTCCATAACCATTGTGTCATTACTTTAGGATGTGGATATTGTACCTTTGGTTAGGTTAGGTTAGGTTGGCATGCAGGGAGAGCGGCGACTATCATGGACTGGTGCCCTTCATGATACACTGGGAGGGAACGGCAGATATTATATGTGGTCGACTGTCGCTCACCAGACACGGGGAGAGGGTGAGAAGGGGTGAAGTGAAGAAGGAAAGGGAGGGTGAGGAAGAAGGGGAGAAAGGAAAAGAGAGGGAAAAGGGTGAGGGAAGGGATGTGGTTGGTTAATGAAGATGCAGCCACGCTGGTCGATAGCGGGCACCAGGCAGGCCATTCAGCAGATGGGAGGGAGGGAGAGAGGCGGAGTGGCAGACAGACAGACGCACTTACATTCCCCACAAAGCAGACAGACAGACATGCAGTGGCTGACAGACATAATATACGTACGTACATACATACATACATACATACATACATACATACATACATACATACATACATACATACATAGGCAAATAGAAGAGAATATACACAGAAAAATAGAGAGAGAAACTAATAGAGACACAGCGAACAAAAAAGGAAATAGAAACAGATACAGACTGAGAGAGACAATTGTAGAGATAAGAGAGAGAGATAGTTACCTAAAATAAACACACGGAGAGGCGAATAAAGACAGACAGGTGGACAATAAAGTGACATGCAAAGATTTAGAGAAGCCACTGGGAGACATAGAAGAGACGGATAGAGACGAAGGCATAGAAAGACGCATGAAAAAAAAAATACTTAAGAAAATAGATAAACAAGTAAGAAAGAGATGAAGAGCGAGATAAAACACACACACACACACACACACACACACACACACACAGAAGGCGAGACATAGAGACAAATTTTCTCCAAACTCAAACATTTGCTTTTTTTCCTTCATCTCAAAACTTTAGTCGTGTGTGTGTGTGTGTGTGTGTGTGTGTGTGTGTGTAAAATACGGTGATGGATGAGGTGGTGGGGAGGTTGTGGATGAGGGGGAATCTGGCTTTTGGGTGGGGTGGGGAGGATGGGAGATTAAAGACGGTAAAAATAACAGAACTGTCACAGGGGAAGGTAAAGAGGTGGGGGAGAGGGAGCTGAGGCAATTAGAGATGGGGGAAGGGAGGGAGGGGGAGGGGTAATAACGACATGGTATTGGGGAGGAGGTTAGTTTATGGGGAGATGGGGGATAACAAACAGTATGGGGAGAAAGACTGGTCAACAGGGAGAGCATAGATTGGTGATGATGGAGAAGAGCATGGGGATATTGAGACGAGGGAGGTAGAGAGAGAGGATGACAGGAGGAGAGATTGGACAGGAAGTCCCCTGGGTGACAGCTCCCCGTCAGTACCAATAACCTACCTGACGACGGGTCCTCCTCCATCTGCTAGCCAATGTAACTCGTATATAACTCATCCACCTACCTGGAAATAGTCTCTCTCTCTCTCTCTCTCTCTCTCTCTCTCTCTCTCTCAATTTAAGTATATCTCCCATCAGTTTCCAGTAAGGGTTTTAGTGTTTCTGAAATATACTACAGGCCGTTACATAAATGGACCTCAGCAGCATTTGTAGTTGCTGAATTCGAGTCTGTATTCTGAAATGACGATCAGTTTCACCTAAGGCAAAAAAAAAATTATCCTATATAAAATCCTGAATAAATCGTAAACTGGTTCCTTTAGAAACATTTCAATTATATCGTTACTATTACGTTGTTTTTGTTGGTGGTGTTGTTGTTTGTTGTTGGTGTTGTTGTTGTTGTTGGTGTTGTTGTTGGTGTTGTTGTTGGTGTTGTTGTTGTTGTTGTTGTTGTTGTTGGTGTTGTTGGTGTTGTTGTTGTTGTTGTTGTTGTTGGTGTTGGTGTTGTTGTTGTTGTTGTTGTGAGCCTTAATATACAGAGTAGTTGACATGACTCAGAATCTATCGTAAGGAATGAAGAAAGATTTATGTGTGTAATAAATATCTCCATTTTTATCTCAATTTATTTACCTCCGCTGTTCCGGGTCAGACGAGAGTGGTTACTGTCCGTCCGTCTGTCCGCCCTCACTCACAACCCACCCGTCTATTTGCCCACCCCTCACACGCCCACACCACGTTCCCACCCACTCATTTTACGACCCTCATGCCACCTCCACCCGCACCCACGCGTCTCCACCCACCCCTTCCACCCACCCCCTCCACCTACCCCCTCCACCCACCCCCTCCTGCCACCCACCCCCTGCCACCCACCCCCTCCACCCACGCTTGGCAAGAGATAAGGTGTAGTCCAGTGTTTTTGGTGTGCATGATTGATGGCTAGGAGACTGGGGGGTGAAACTGGGGGCTTGGGGAGGGGACTGGGGAGGACAAGATGGGGAGGAAAAGATGGGGAGACAACAAATGGAAGGGACTGGGGAGGGCAGTCATGGGAGGAGACAGGGCGAGGGAGGAACTTGGAAGGAAGGGGACTTGGGGAAGCTTGGAGCAGGGGCTAGTGGGCTGGGTTGTGAGAAGAGGCAGGGGCTAGGTGGGGCACAGAGGTGAGGCAGGGGGCCAGGTGGGGCTGGGGTTGTGAGGTGAGGTAGGGCTAGTGGGGCTGGGCTGTGGGAGGTGAGGGGTGAGGGGGCTAGGTGGGGCTGGGGTTGTGAGGTGAGGCAGGGGGCTAGTGGGCCACAGAGGTGAGGCATGGGCTAGGTTAGAGGGCTGGAAGCAGGTTTGTTTTGCATGACTGTTGCGCTTTTATAACAGATGGTGTGTGTGTGTGTGTGTGTGTGTGTGTGTGTGTGATCCTGATCCGAGAGGTCGTATTTTATTAATTTCCGGATTATGGTATTCTGCTTCATGGCTTATTTTACCTGATGATTAACTACACTAACCTAACCAAACCTAACCTAACCCAACCACTTCATTACCCTCTGGTGTTCACTTCTACAGGTTGGTTTTGACTTACCTGAATACTGAAGGAGGCGATTAACTCCTTCTACGGGTTTCCCTTTATCTTCCCCTTTATCTATTCCCCTTATTACCTTTCCGTTCGTTTCATCCTCCTCCTCCTCCCTCTCCTCCTTTATTCGCTAATCTCCGTTTTCGTTTGTTCCTCTTACCGTTCTCATTAGTCATTATCCATTCTCTCTCATGTCTCGTTTCATTACCCCAACCCTTCTGTGCCTATGTCTCTATTCTTTTGATTCTCTTATCTCTCTCTCTCTCTCTCTCGTTCTCTGTCTGTCTCCCCTCATTTCCCCTACTTGCTTGTTATCCGGCTTCCCTATCCCCTCTTTAACCTCATTCTTTCTGCTCTCCCGTTTACTGCCATTATTTCTTCCTCCCCCTTCTGTTAAGCCTTATCATCCATCTGTCTGTCTGTCTGTCTGTCTGTCTGTCTGTCTGTCTGTCTGTCTGTCTGTTTCTCTGCCGCTCCTCTCTCTGCTTGTGTATTTTAAATATCTCTCCCATCCATCCATCCATTCATTAGATAGGGGGCCGTATTTTTTATCATCTCTTAATTGTGTCTCTTTATTTACTGGGGACACTTGAGCTTCGTATCAGAGTTTAAGCGATCGTTTTAGACCGAAAGTAAAGATTTAGTTTTAGTCACGATAGTTAAAATCTCCCTAGAGTTTACACCACAATGATTAGGAGTTGTTGTTTTAATATATAATGTATGTAGTGATTAATGATGATAATGATGTCAATAATAATAATAATAATTGTAATAATAATAACTACTACTACTAATGATGATGATGATGATGATGAGAAATCCAAGGTTTAATACATTGTTTTATATGATTTGGTTTAATATTCTTGGTGTAAATATTCAGTTAAATATCTTGTTTTGAATTCCCCAGTTAAATATTCATGGATATTTTACATTGATTTCATTATTTTGTATTCATTGCTACGTTTAAATTCTGTTTTAGATTCTATATATTCATGTTTCTTCATTTATTCATTATTCATTTATTCTTCATTTTGGATTTATTCATGGCTTTGGATTCACAGTTTGGATTGAATTCTACCTCTTTGGATTTCACATTTTGATCTCGTGTTTTGAATTCCGGCTTTTGAGAGGTTTGAGTCCCACATTTCGCCCTTTGGAGTCTACGTTTTGGATTCCATATTCTGGGAGATTAAAGCGAGGAATGCAAGGGGAAAAAATTCTTGTATTCAGAGGGACACTTTGATGAGGGGAATCGAGGGTAGGGGAAGAGGAAGAGGAGGAGGAAGAAGAGGAGGAGGAGGAGTAAGAGGAGGAGGAGGAGGGGAGGCAGTGCTTTGGTGAAGGGAGAAGGTTTTACTGTTAGAAGAGAGAGAGAGAAATGTTTTCAGGAGAAATGAGAGGGAGAAAGTGAGTTTTGTGAAAGTGAAGGATTTTTGGGAGGAGGAGGAGAGTGGTAGAAAGGAGACCTAGACGACACTTGAGAGAACCCTAACCTAACCTAAACGGTGGGCAAAGCAGGGGAGGAGGAAGAGCTTAAACAAGGAGAAAAGAGAAAGGGGAAAGAGATGGGACGAAAGGGGAGAGAGGATAGAGGTTTAAAAAAAAGTAGGAAGAGAGAAACGGAGGAAAGATACCAAACGAAGGAGGAAGAGAGGAAGAGGTGGAATGAAGGAGAGAGAGGAAACGGGGAGGAGGGGAGAGGTGGAACGAAGAAGGTGAGAGAGAGAGAGAGAGAGAGAGAGAGAGAGAGAAGGGGGAAAGATTCAACGAAGCATATCATTCAAGTTTTCAGCTAAAGAAGTCAAAGTTGTTTTCGTTTTCTCTGTCTTCTCTGATTTATTGTACAACACCATCATCCATTACAACTGAACGAGTCTCCCACGGACACCGCCTTTGAACTATCACATGCAATTGGTTTCCTGCCGCTTGATCGCCCCAAACAGACCAGTTTGGTGGGGACTGCCTCCTTTTGTACCGACGGAGAGGGATGTGGATGTGGGGTGTGGGTGTGGGTGTAGAGTGGGTTAGGGTGGGTTAAGTAATTTGTGACTCGGGACCCGTTGTTTGTTTAGCGTCTAAAGTTCCGCTCGGACAGTAAAGAGTTTTGTTTTGATATGTAAATGATGGACGCCAGAGGGTCGAGGAGTGGTGGTGGTCCTGGCGAGAGAGAGAGAGAGAGAGAGAGAGAGAGAGAGAGAGAGAGAGATCCGTCTCTCTCCAAGGGCTCTTACGTGATAAGATACAATTCAACAGGTGAAATATTAAGCCTCGGTACTCAACCTGGCCATCACTGTACTCAACCTGGCCATCACTGTACTCAACCTGGCCATGACTGTACTCACCCTGGCCATGACTGTACTCAACCTGGCCATGACTGTACTCAACCTGGCCATCACTGTACTCACCCAGGCCATCACTGTACTCAACCTGGCCATCACTGTACTCAACCTGGCCATCACTGTACTCAACCTGGCCATCACTGTACTCAACTTGTCCATCACTGTACTCCATCACCTTCACTACACCAACTCATCAGGTTAACCATTCACCCTAAAAATAGCATCACATGACCACAAATTGATCACAACTCGTCAAGAACGCGTTTTACAATGGTCAAAGGTGATCAAAGGTCACATTGTACACTCACATAAACAAACTACTTCACATGTATTGTAGTTTGCATTATAGTGAAGGTTGAGGAAGGTTATTTGATATGCATGAATCCCTTTACTTGTGGTCTTGCCCGTGTGCACTGTCCTTGCCCGTGTGCATTGTCCTTGCCCGTGTGCATTGTCCTTGCCCGTGTGCATTGTCCTTGCCCATGTACACTGTCCTTGCCCATGTACACTGTCCTTGCCCATGTACACTGTCCTTGCCCGTGTACACTGTCCTTGCCCATGTGCACTGTCCTTGCCCATGTACACTGTCCTTGCCCATGTACCGTGTCCTTGCCCATGTACACTGTCCTTGCCCGTGTACACTGTCCTTGCCCATGTGCACTGTCCTTGAATGTAGACAAACCCAGAAATTCACGTTTTTTTTCCTCCTCTGCAAGACTGTTAACACAAACTACTGTACACTGGGAATTTAACCTCGGAAATATTTTGTAGTCTACATCTATCCGAGGTTGTCAACAAACTACAAAAATAATGTTTCTGTTTAACCCCGAAGTATGTTTAACCTGATATATTTATTATACGTACATAAACACCCAGAAGACGCACATGAACATCTAAAAACGCACATGAACATCTAAAAAACACACATAAAGACCATAGTTGTCAAAGCACAGTAACACATTATACCATCAACGTCTCACTCCAGTATCTTTGAATGTGTGAATGTTAGAATTTGTGAACGTATTAATGTGTGAATGTTAGAATTTGTGAACGTATTTATGTGTGAATGTTAGAATTTGTGAACGTATTAATGTGTGAATGTTAGAATTTGTGAACGTATTAATGTGTGAATGTTAGAATTTGTGAACGTATTAATGTGTGAATGTTAGAATTTGTGAACGTATTAATGTGTGAATGTTAGAATTTGTGAACGTATTAATGTGTGAATGTTAGAATTTGTGAACGTATTTATGTGTGAATGTTAGAATTTGTGAACGTATTAATGTGTGAACGTATTAATGTGCGAATGTGTGAATGTTGTAAGTTAGTTGGTCACTCCGGCATTAACAATACTTCCCCTTTGTTTACCGATTATCCATTCATCAGTTCCGTGTTTAGTGGCAATTTTTTTTCGTAATTTTTGACGGTTCAGTTTGTACCTGTCGTTGAGTTTAAGTTTTAATTATTTACCTGTTGGGAAAAATACTAATTGTGTGTTTGTGTGTGTGTGTGTGTGTGTGTGTGTGTTCCTCCATGTAAGTTTACCTGAAGATGGATATATTACCTTCACTTTGTTATTATATATTCCTTGGAGGGGGTTTTAATCTCTCACTAGATGGCAGCAGTATGAACGACGGTCCGACCTCCTGACTCAGTAATACAAAGATTCTCTCCTGTTGCGTCTTTCCCTACCTGTATTGATTATATTTACCAGGGGCCAAATAAATACACGAGGAAAGGGATAAATAGCGGATGTGTGACGGGAGATGTGGAGTAAGTAAATGCTTTATTACATCACCAAAGCGTCAACTCCTACAGCAATAAACTAATTATTACAAGCATGAAATAATAATGAAAATATCACGTACCTGTGTCACCGTTTCTCATTTACATCATGAAGTCACCTATTCTTACTTTCATTTCCCGTGTTGTTCCATCAATGAAGACGGTGAATAAGCAAGCTGACATCACACACACACACACACACAAGCTGACAGTCTTCACGTACCCTGGGGGTGTGTGTTTTAAGGGCCAAGAGGTCAAAGGTCAAGGTCAAAGATTGGATGAAGACCCTCCGACAGGTAACACCCTTGAGTGCTTCATTAGCCAGTTATATCCTTTAATGAACTCGTTGTAAGAGAGTGAGAGAGAGAGAGGGGCATTCATCCTCCAGGACACACCACACGGTTACCCACACACAGTTGTTTTGTTAGCTGACCAAGACGATATATTGCGTAACCCAGGCACTACCCACTCCTACCCCTTCCCACCCCTCCCCACCCATCCATCCCCACCCACCCCTACCACCTCACAGCACCTCGGCCGTCCCCCACACTTGCTCAGATATCGTTTAGGGACCAAAGTTGAGAATTATTTCAAAACTTGGTCAATTAATCGCGTTTGTACGAGTCACGTGATGTTGGAACTGTCAACAATTCTCACAAGTTGTACGCAGCCCACCAAGATAGGGGAGGAAGGAGGGAGAGAGAAGAGGAGGTGGGAGAAGGAGAGAGAGATGGAGAAGGAGAGAGAGGGAGATGAGAATAGGAGAAGAGAAATCGGTAAGAGAAAGAGGAGAACAGGACATAGCAGTAGGAGTGAGGGAAGGTTGAAAAAGGAGAAGGAAAATTGAGAAGAGGGAGAGGAGAAAGGAATAGGAGAAAAGGAATGGAGAAGAGGAGGAGAAAGGAATAGGAGAAAAGGAAAGGAGAAGAGGAGGAGGAAAAAGAGTAGTGGTAAGGGGGGAGAAATACATCCTTTCGTATGCTGTGGAGATGGTGGTGTTGTGGCCGATGAAGGGAGGATGCAACACCCCTTTGTACACAGCAAGCTTAAAGTAGTTGACAAGAGCGATGCTATGGTTTAGGAAGTGTAAGGTCTTATTTGGGCTGGGGCTGGGCTAGGCTGGGGCCATTAGGCTGTGGCTGGCTGGGGCTAGGCTGGGCTGGCTGGGGCTTGGCTGGCTGGCTGGCCTCTTAGCTAGCTCTCTCTCTGAACAACTTCTTTGACCCCACATGACGGCCAGTTGCAGTGTACGAGGCACTATTGAGGCACTCCCTGTGGCATCTTACCGAGGCACTAGATGAAGCACTCACCGAGGATTGACCAAGGCACTCACACACGCATTTTCTTAGAGGCACTAACTGAATACACTCACTGAAGCATTTACCGTAGCACTCACTGAATCATTTACTGTGTATATTCCCCGTGGCACTTACTGAAGAACTTGCTGAGGCACTTAGTTTTACCACTCGGCTTACTGACTTACATGGCACCAGTGGGAGACGCCTCTATGCCACCCCACTCCACCTTCCCTCTCGTCCTTCCCACAATCCCCCCCTCGGTCTACTCCCCCTCTGTGTCTACACCCCCCCTAATCATCCTAACTAGCTTGTTGTGAGGGTGACGTGTGTGATCTAACCTTCCTAATTGATAATAACAATCATTATGATGAGCCTGTTGAGATCTTGGGATGATTAACACCAGCAGTTAATACTCAATTACTCATCCTCAGGTGATAATTAGCATCAATTAACGCCAATCCTGTTGTGATCTTGTGATAATTAACGTAGGTAATTATCACCTACCTTCTCTCCAGGTGTTATCTTGTAATTAGTAATCGTTACCTTGATAGTTCAGGTGTTTATGTCAGCTCCTTCCTAACCTAACCCTCAACTTTTCCTTTCCTCCTCCTTCCCTCTTCCTCTCTTTCTCATGACCCTTAATCTTCCTTCTTCTTCCTTTCTCCTTTCCTACCCAGCGTTCTATATCTTAGCCATTCTTCTTTCCTCTTCCTTCATCATTCCTCTCTTCCTCCCCCTTTCAGTCTTGCCTCCCCTTCCTCTCCCCATTCATTTGCTTTTTTTTTATTCCTCTCTCTTTACTTTACTCTCTACTTCCTCCCTCTCCCTTTTCTCTCCCTGCCCTCCCTCAAGCCGCCTTCTCCCTAAACCGATTACTCATCTTCCCCCTCTCCCTCCCTTTCTAAACCCCCTTATCTTTGTCCGCCCCTTTCTTGTCTTCTTCGTACTTCCTTTCCTCCTCCTCTCCCTTTTCTCCCTTGTCTCCCTCCCCGCATCCTCTCCCTTCTTTCCTTTCGCTTTCTCTCTCCCTTTTATCTCTCCTTTTCCCATTTCTCACTCCCTGTCCCTTTTTCCCTCTTTTCCCTTTTTCCACTCCCTCCTTTTTCTCCGATTTCTCTCCTTCCTCTCACTCCTTCGCCCTTTTCTCCCTCCCTCCCTCCCTCCCTCCCTCTCACCCTGGCGGAGGGAGGGAGGGAGGGAGGGGTCACACCAGGAAGTTCAACCGTTAGTGTCATGTGGTAATGCTGACTCGCACCATTTGTCAAGATGTGGGTTCCTTACACACACACACTCACACACACACACACTCACTCACGCACGCACTCACTCACTCACTCACTCACTCACGCACTCACTCACGCACTCACTCACTCACTCACTCATTAGGAAATAAAAGAAAAATCGATCCGGAAAATTAAAAAAAAAAATAGCAAAGACCATATTTAGTATTACATTGTTGAGAAGGACATAGCCTGAACCACACTAACAGGATTGAGAAAGAAAATCATGTTCCTTCTTCCATAACTTAGGTGTGTAATTTATTACTGGTCGTGTGTCGCCTTTTTCTCGGGAGTCTTTGTACTAACGGGGGGGAAGAATCTTATGGTCGGTATGATAGTTTGAGAAGTTAGGTTTGGTGAGGTTAGGTTAGGTTTTTAGGGTTAGATTAGTTTATAAAGGTTAGATTACGTTTGTTTAGGTTAGGTTTTTAGGGTTAGATTAGTATATAAACGGTTAGGTTAGGTTGGAGTTTCATAGCTCACAGGATCAAGCACTGAGCCATCATGTTTGTACAACAACAGTTCACAGTAATTCTTTTTGACCAATAAATTTTAATTATACAACAAATCTGACATATTTACTGACCTGCTGCAGTACACCACGCCGACCCCACCTACCAGCATGGCTATCGGATTTGTTAATTAAAATCAGTTTTACCTTTCACTTTTTATCACTTTTCACATTCCATTTTTTTAACCAGTTTTTCGCGTTCTACCTCACCTGTTTTTTACGATCTACTCCTAATTAGTATTTTTTTTCGTTCTAATCTTTCTACTTACTATTTCATGTTTTTTTTTTCCTTAGTTTTTCGTAATTTCTTTTTTTAATCAGTTTACACACGAGGTGAAATATGAAGCAGCCTAAAGCATTGATATTATGGAGAAGCTGTTCAATTTCCCCAACACTTACGAGAGTATATGGGTCGAGTTAATATAAAGTGTTCCTCCATTACTAAGTTGCTGGGTGAAGGAATGACTCGAGTCGATTATGTCAAGAGAGGGTGTTCTCACGTGTTGGTTGAGTCTCGGTATTCACGGTCTCGGTATTCGCGGATTATGTTGAATATAAAACGACTTTATAAACACTTAAAAGGCAAATGTATATAGTATTTGTTGACCTTTGTATTCGGAGGTTACTTTACACACACACACACACACACACACACACACACACACACACATCTATGTACGTTTTCCAGGGTGCGACTTATTTAACAGAAGTGATGTGCATTTTGTGGAAATTCCGAGAGAGTTGTACTTGGGTTATGGCAACGTATGGTGATTCGGGATATGGATAGTGGTAGAATGGTGGTAGTGGATTGTTGTTGTTGTGACTGCTGGGGATAGTTGTTGTTTTGATGCTGTGGGATAGTTGTTGTTTTGATGCTGTGGGATAGTTGTTGTTTTGATACTGGGAATAGTTGTTGTGACTGGTGGAGATTGTTGTTGTTTTGACTGCTGGGGATTGTTGTTATAACTGCTGGGGATTGTTGTTGTTTTGACTGCTGAGATTGTTATCACTCTTGTTGTTGCTGCTTTGCTACTGTTGCCTCTGTTGTTGCTGTTATTGGTTCTTGCTTCTGTTACTGTCTCTGTCGCTTCTGTTACTGGCTCTGTTTCTTCTGTTACTGTCTCTTACTGCTGTTGCTGCTGTGGCTCTGTTGTTTCTGCCGTGGCTCTGCTGCTGTAAGCCATAATTTTACGCCAGTGGTTTCATATTTTCTATTCGCTTATGTAAGAAAATTATAGAGTAAATAAAAGTGAGGAAGAAGAAGAAAGGAGAGGAGGGAAGGAAGAAGAAGGGAGAGGGGGAAGGGAGGACGAAGAAAGAAGAGGGTAGAAGGGAGGAAAAGGAAGGAAAGGGAGGAAGAAAAAGGAAGGGGAAGGGAGGAAGGAAGAAGGGAGAGGAGGAAGGGGAAAGAAAAAGGGAAAAGAAGGAAGGGAGTATAAAGACGGGACAGGAGGGAATGGAGTCAGAAGAAGAGAAAGGAGGAGGAAAGGGAGTAAGGGGAAAGGAGAGGAGGGAAGGGATCAAGAAGACGAAGGGAAAGGAGGGAAGGAAGAAGGGAGAGAAGGAAAGGAAGGACAACGAAGGGAAAGGAAGGAAGGGCGAAGGGAAAGAACACCTCATCACCCACGCCATGTTTACATAAATCAGTCTTGGCCACTGAAGAATTCCTGTTTTAAGTTTTCGTCTCAAGGGAGGAGTTTCATATGGCCTCGTGGTCTCGTGGTCTCGTGGGCTGTTTTGGTGGTCTCGTAGGTTGTTAGGTGGTCTCGTGGGCTGTTTTGGTGGTCTCGTAGGCTGTTTTGGTGGTCTCCTGGGCTGTTTGCTGGTCTCCTGGGCTTTTTTGCTGGTCTCGTGGGCTTTTTTGCTGGTCTCGTGGGCTGGGTGATGATCTCGTAAACTGTTTTCTGGTGTCGTAGCCTCTCTAGTGGCCTACAGTAGAACGTAAACTATCTACAATAACTGTAGTCCAAACTTTCCACACGAACAACGTGCAGTACCTGAGTCATCATCACCTACAATACCTACAATACCTCATTCAACAACTACAATACCACACACACACACATCAAAAAAAATATTGCCACCTACGATAATTAAACTCACCTACTACACAATCTACGATACTAACAGACAACAAATCCACCTCCTACAATAACTACAACAATGCTCAGAGGACCGACGATACCTGCAGATCCCGTTGCGTATAATATATGTATGCTGTGTTGTTAAGGGAGGGAGTTGAGGATATTTTTACCTGTCTCAATTCACCATTAAATAGAAGTCAATTTTTTCACACTTTAATCAAACGATCCAATTCACTGCTTGTATTTTTTTTTGTCTTTGGAGTTATATATATTCTGTGTGTGTGTGTGTGTGTGTGTGTGTGTGTGTGTGTGTAACTAATGAATGAGGTGGGAAAAAAATACATGAAATAAGGAAAATGAACAAGAGAATTAGTAATAAATATAAGTAAGAAGTATATTGAAATAAATAAGAATAAGAGATAAATGAAAATAAGAGAAAAAGATAAATAAATTAAAACAATAATGAAAAGAAAAACCAAGACCAAAATTATTTCTCACATTAACTATGGGAATATTTTTTAACTTTAATTATTCCAGAAATATTAACATAAATTCAGATGTTAAATTCAGATGTTAAATTAAAGTTACAGGTATAATAATTTTCCATGGTGATGAGTGAATTATAATGATATTACCTTTGTGTAAATACGGATGGATAAAATTTATATATTTAATATATATTTTTTAATATAAATTTACCTATGTACATTTATTATACATCCCGGTCCAATTTAATGTGTAAACAGATGATTATGTAATGCTCATTGAACAGTTTGGTGTACAGTCGGCCAGAAAGGTGTATCGGGAGGCCAGAATTAATAAATAAAATAGTGAAACCAATTGGAAAACTAAATGAGGGTGTGTGGTTCGGTTGGTACCCCTGGTGTTCGTTTATGATGTTATGAGGGTGGTGGTTAGGTTGGTACCCCTGACACGTGTTTATGATGTTATGAGGGTGGTGGTTAGGTTGGTACCCCTGACACGTGTTTATGATGTTATGAGGGTGGTGGTTAGGTTGGTACCCCTGACACGTGTTTATGATGTTATGAGGGTGGTGGTTAGGTTGGTACCCCTGACACCTCATAATTCCATCTCTCTGTCAATCCTTACTTGATAGTCAGTGATGTCTCTGGCTCTTAATTGATAAAAACACACAAGTATTTCATCACTCGGACAAACATAGTTCTTCATTTACAAACACCAATATTATTTGTTTTATTTATTTTTACATTTTGTTTTAGTTAATTATATAATATTTAGTATACATTTGGCATGTTCATTATATAAATTTTCATAAGTATACACTGTTACATTGTATTATATCATTGTAACCAGATTATCATGTAACGCTTAGTATTATAACCAGTTTTATTATGTAACGCTTAGTATTGTAACCAGTTTATTATGTAACGCTTAGTATTGTAACCAGTTTATTATGTAACGCTTAGTATTGTAACCAGTTTATTATGTAATGCTTAATACACATCGTCTAACCAGCTTCTATACAAATGCTTAAGGGAGTCTGGTTATATACAGTATACCTGTCCAGTGTAGTGTGTGACCAGTTTATGTAACACAGTTTGAGTAACAGAGTACATTTCGTAACTAGTTGACTGTTTCACAATACAAATGCTCATCAGTATAATTCCGTATGTTATAGTAACGCCCAGGTGAGCATTCGCCGTGTTACCTCAGCTTCGTTCATTACGACCTTGTGTGCTAACTTCATTTCCTACTAGAATGTAATTACGCACTAAGAACCATCGTTAAGGTAATTGTCCTTGTTCAAACATGCAGGAGCTGGTTACCTCCCCCCCCCTCCCTTGCTCTCTCTCTCGCTCGCTCGTTCACTCACTCACTCGGTCCCTTCTTCTTCCGTCTGTCGGCTCACATCCCCGTGTGTGTTAGGTTACTCGGTTCCGTATCCCGAGTCCCATTTTCTTTTATATAGTTAATGATACATAAATGAGTTCATTTGCAGTCTTTCCTACTTGACTCCTTCTGCTTAACTACAGTCTTACCTGCTTATGTCTTCCCTGTTCTTAAGTTCTGTTGCCTCTGCTTATACAAATACTATTGTGTCACCTGCTTGCGTGTTTCTTGCTCTGTTAGACCTATAGAGTATTGCCTCTGCTTTCTGCTTTACTACTGTCTGCTGCCGCTGCTGTAATGTTATGCTGTTTCTCGTTGGTGCTGTGACTTGTGGGGAATGCTGTGGTGGGGAGGGGAGGGAGGGGAAGGATGAGGGAGGGAGAGGAGAGAGAAAGAGGGGGGGAGTGATGGAGGGGAGGAGGCACTCACATTAATTCATGAGCTTACTTAAGTGGGTGTTAGAAATACAGACACTCCTCCTCTTCCTCCTCCTCTTCCTCCTCCTCCTCCCACTCCTCCTCCTCTTCCCTTCCTCTTCCTATCCACCCCAACTCCACAAGAGAGCTGTTATCCACGCCTGGCCAGACAAGAGGTTTTCACGGCTCAGAAAGGTGGATAGTTTTTCCACGTTATGTAAGAATGGAGGGAGTTTGTCTACACCTGCCTCTCCTAGGGTACACCAGCGGTACACACCTTACAGAGAAAGAGCTTTACACGTTTGTTCAAGAATAGAAAGTTTTCCACGCCCCTACATCCACACGGAAGAAGTTTTACCGCGTTGTAAGAATAAAATTTCCACGTTTCGTAAGAATGAGTTTTCCCCCGCACTACAAGGAGGAATGTTTCCCCACGCCTAATAAGAAAGCTATTCTAGGTTAAACAATATCATGTCACTTTTTTTTCCTCACTCGGATTATCCTTTGTGTTTTCTAGGTTTAAGGTTTCTTTTCTCTGTAGCGTTTTCTTTCCTTGGCCATAAATTCCGGACGTTCTCTTTCTGTCTCTCTCTCTCTCTCTCTCTCGCTCTCTCTCTTTCTCTCGTCGGTGGTCTAAAACTTTAAAGCAATCCCAACAAGCTGCCTGACTTTCTAAAGACTCCCCAAAGGACTGTTTCATTAAATTACAGCCCTGAATGAACCCCTCCCCGTTTACACACCCAGGTAAATATTTACTACCTACTCCTCCCTCTCGCCCTTTCCCTTCCTCCCGTCTTTCTCTCTCCTCCCTCCCGTGCCCTCTTTCCCTCCTCCCTCCTGTGCCTATTCTCTCCTTCCTTTGCCTTCGTCCTGCACCTTTTCTCCTTCTGGCCTTTCCTCTCTCTCCTTCAGTGCCTACTCTCTGCCTCTCTCTGCATCTTTTCTCCTTCCTTTCCTCTCTCCTCTCCAAGAGTTTTTCCTTTGGCTTCTCCTTTTCCTCTTCCTATTCATCTTTCCTCCACCTCCTCTATGCCCATGCTCCATCCTCTCTACGTCCTTCCTTCCTTCTTCCTTACTTCCTTCCATTATCCCCACCTCCTCCTCTTTCTCCTTCTACACCATCCTTTCACCTCTTCCCCCACTTCTATCTTCCTCTTATTCCTTCACTAAATATTTCAAAACAAACTTATTCCCAGAACTCAATATTTTTATTTTTCCATGGTCATAAGTCTCTCACCACGTGTTTATTTTGGTCTCAGTGCCACGTGCCAGGGATGTTATCTTAGTGCCAAGTGCCAGAGATAACTTCATAGTGCCACGTGCCAGGGATGTTATCTTAGTGCCAAGTGCCAGAGATAACTTCATAGTGTCACGTACCAGGGATGTTATCTTAGTGCCAAGTGCCAGAGATAACTTCATAGTGCCACGTGCCAGGGATGTTATCTTAGTGCCAAGTGCCAGAGATAACTTCATAGTGCCACGTGCCAGGGATGTTATCTTAGTGCCAAGTGCCAGAGATAACTTCATAGTGTCACGTACCAGGGATGTTATCTTGTTATTATATACATTTTACCCCTTTGTCAACTACCCAATAAATTATTCTCCCCTTTTCCCTAAATTGGGGCCTTGTTATCTTTAAATGGGGCCACCCTATTATCCCCAAATTAGCGCCTTCCTCCTCTGGTCTAGGTCCCCATAAGCCCTGAAATACATGCTGTTTGTACAAGAACTATTGCATCACTTGACTAAAATCCCACAGAAGTTATCTTAAATATTACTAAGAAAATCCTAAACCAAAATCCGTCTTTATTGCTTCTAAACGACGATAATCCTGAATTAAATCTCCAATAGAGTAAAATACAGCGAAAAAATCCAACTCTTAACATTTCCCACGGGCGAGTAACTACATTAATCCGGCCTCGTGTTATGTAATCCCCCCCCCCCCTCTGCAGCGATTGCCAAGTAGGATTAACCGTAAGTAGGCACTGCGACACTTCCGGGGGACCTGTGCCAAATGGTGCCGCGACCCGGATTACAGGGATTACTCAAAGCCTATTTATGGTAATGAGGATTAGTCTGTTTGTTCCTTTGTGGTACTGTAATGCTACCACTACCATGGTCACGCCCACACCACACCATGGTCACGCCCACACCACACCATGGTCACGCCCACATCACCAGTCTACCTGCCTCTCCATGTGCCGCATAGTGTGTTATTATCCCATAACATGCACTCCCTCCCCTTTCCCCTCTTCCCTCTCCCCTCCCCCGTTGACTGACGAGAAAATGCGAGAAAAAATAGATATATCAATAATCTTTTTTAAATAGTAAACGTTGTCATTTATTATTATTATTATTATTATTATTATTATTATTATTATTATTATTATTATTATTATTATTATTATTATTATTATTATTATTATTACCCTTCCTGTCACTGTGGATCAGAGTATTATTTCCGGTCCTGTCTGTATTTGTGAGTTTGTCTGTCCCCAAAATAAATCTAGAACGTGTTTGTGGACCTGCCTGAAACTTGTCAGATTTGATCAGTGATAATTGGATTTTTCGGGGTTAAAGAAAACGGTGAAATGGGACAGTCTCCAGCGGTGACTACATCAATTTACAGTAACAATCATTAGTTCGATATTTAGGCCATGACAGGGTTTAAATCCACTCGTATGACGTTTAATTATTATCTTTATTATTGCCGTTATGTAGTATTCGAGGACGTATATGTAAGATTGCTAATTAATTCCGTGACGCACAGGTTAAAGATTCGAGGCACACCTGAAGTCTTGTCACGCTCAGGTGTAGCCAGTCAGGTAAGACTCGGGGCACACCTGAAGTCTTGTCACGCTCAGGTGTAGCCAGTCAGGTAAGACTCGGGGCACACCTGAAGTCTTGTCACGCTCAGGTGTAGCCAGTCAGGTAAGACTCGGGGCACACCTGAAGTCTTGGACGCTCAGGTGTAGCCAGTCAGGTAAGACTCGGGGCACACCTGAAGTCTTGTCACGCTCAGGTGTAGCCAGTCAGGTAAGACTCGGGGCACACCTGAAGTCTTGTCACGCTCAGGTGTAGCCAGTCAGGTAAGACTCGAGGCACATCTGAAGTCTTGTCACGCTCAGGTGTAGCCAGTCAGGTAAGACTCGGGGCACACCTGAAGTCTTGTCACGCTCAGGTGTAGCCAGTCAGGTAAGACTCGGGACACACCTGAAGTCTTGTCATTGTATTTATATTTATTTCTGTATCATCACAAAATAATTGACGACCTTTTGAAATATCTCGACGAAACTTTTTTATTATTTTTTTTATCAACTTCTATCATTTTTTACTTGAAACTACAACTTTTTTCTCACTTTTTTTTCACAGGTGATTGGATTTTTACCGAGTGAATTGGCCTGGCAGCCTAATTGGTTTGACTTTTTTTTTCTCTCTCTCTCTCTCTGACTAAAACTAACAGACAAAAAATGAAATATTTAATATCTTCCTACAGATGGTTCCCGAGGAGAAGTGAAAATACTGTCATGTGAAAAGTATTGTAAATATCGAGTACAAAAAGTTATAAGAGTATTTTTTATTTTTTATCCTTCTTCAACAATTTATTTTCGTGAGTCACTGTTTAAAGTTTTTGTTTGTATTTTTATTTTTGGGGGGAAATGTTGGAGAAATGTAAGAGACAGAGATAAAACACTTTAGTGACCTTTGTGTATGTATGTACGTGGCAGGTTGAGACAGTCACTTGAGTATGGTAAAAGTGCTTCTTAAAATCTTCCTTATTTCAGTAAACTTAACATTCTTTTGTCTTACATCATAGGAACATCTTCACTATTGTTTCCTCACTATATAACCCAACAACATGGTGTTATGAGCTTACCACACGGGAAGCCACTTCAGTTGCAGTGTTACCACCACATAGCAAAGCCTCTGCAGTGTTGTGTAGGTTCAAGGCAGCAGGGCAGCTTAGAGTTAATCCTTCCACTGTTATCAACCTACTTCATTACCAGACCCGCCAGTGTTGTGAACTGACGAAGCAGGAGTTCCTCATTATTGTCTGACGGCTATACAATGGTCTTGGTATTCACTCCATGATAACCCTTCCTCCAGTGCTTTAAACTAACGCTTGGTCGACTTTCTCTTCTCACTACATTGCCGCCTGTTTTAACTACACGACATTCTACTTTCTATTCTAACGACGAGCATTCAGTAGTGTACCGGTACATAATATTCAGCTGTGAAAACGTTTGTAGTTGGAGGATAAACTCAAGCGTGTCAGAACTTTTGTAACTGGGCGAACGATGATGCCACGCCCAGCAGTGAAAACATTAGCAACAGGAGAGTCACACATGAAAACATTACAAGTTGGACTTTGATATTCATTCATGAAAACGTTTGCGGGTGGATTGTTACTCACTGAACCACGTAGACGTTTGTAGCTAGATATTGACAAACTCATCTGTGAAAAAAACGTTTATAGCCGGAACTGGATATTCAGCCGTGAAAACATCAGTAACTGGAAATTGTCACATTCATCCGTGAAAACGTTTGTAGCTGGGTAGTAACACACTCAGCCGTGAAAACGTTTGTAGTTCGATATTGGCAACACTCAACCATGAAAACATTTATGGCCGGATTTAATATTCATTCGTGAAAACGTTTTTGTTGGGTAGATCAATACCCCCAAACTTAAGAACATTTATTAGTGGAAAATGGAGCTCTGACAGCCTCGTTAAATATGCTGTTTTGTTTAAATTCACAACATAACAGACATTTTATTTCAACATATGAGGTTGATGTTGTGCTTTAGACTCACAGCATTAGAGAGTTTACTGTGTCGTGAACTCATAGCATAGAGGTTTAATACATGTGTTGCCTTGGCTCATACGAATGCTTCCCTACGGTATGCTCTTAACTATGTTCATAATGTGAGTGATTTCTGCACATGGTGGAAGGAGAGATAGAAGAGGAGACGAGGGAGAGTTAGAAGAAGGAAGAGGAAATAGAGAGGGATGGAAGAAGGAAGGAGGAAGAAGCAAAAGGGAATAACTCAGGTCAGCTGGGCCAAGATGTAGTAGGTCACGCACCACCGAAAATACTGTCACGAACATGTAATTTAAGTCACTATGGCGGAGATTGCTTTTATGTACACCAAAGGAAAGAGAAGGAGGGGGTGGTAGAAGGGGTGGTAGGGGTGGTAGAGGGTGTAGGAGGGGTGGTAGAGGGTGTAGGAGGGGTGAAAGAGGAGTAGGAGGGGTGGTAGAGGAGTAGGAGGGGTGGTAGAGGAGTAGGAGGGGTGGTAGAGGAGTAGGAGGGGTGGTAGAGGACTAGGAGGGGTGATAAACAGGAGTTAGAGGGGGGGAGGAGAGGAGGGTGAGGGGATAGGAAGGGGTGATCAGATGAACTTCAATAACTAGACCAAGTTCTCTAGTATTTTTTCACTTCCTAAAACGCCTTCCTTACACTCGACTCGGTATTTACTAACTTTACATCCATATTAAATTTATATTCCTGTGTTACCTGTAATTATCAGCTCTGAGGTTGGGGGGTGAATGATTTAGGAAATATGTTATGTCTAAATATTTAAAATATGTATAAATGTATTTGGCGTGTAATGTATCATTCACCGTATGTATATAATATGTATGTATATCCATTTAAATGTATTATACCCAATGAGCCAAGGTAAGCACAGGTGGAGTATGTTAATTATTATATAAATGAATGAAGTATTTAGCTCACATCAGTAAACCAACAAGGAGAGATGCTCACCTTAAAGTACTCCTGTATAAACCAGAAACATGATATATTACTAACACTCGCATTACTACCCATTAACATTCATGGTTAACGTATGCTTCCTACACACCTGTTGAATATGTAAATTACAGGTATTACTTGTCTGTCATTCACCTGCAGGAAACTTAAGAGGAATATTAATAACCCATAAGCGGTGAGGAGGTGGTGGTGATGGTACTTACCTTACTGTATATAAGTTAAGTATTGCAGGTATACCTCTACCTCAAGCCACTTAACACAACACCAACACATCCTCTCAGGAAATGGGACTAAATAGCTTACCTGAGGCACCTAAACATCTTATGTAGGCTAACACATGTATGTATACCTTCACTAACCACACCTTTACTGACCACATCTCTACTGACCACATCTCCACTCACCACACCTTCACCAAGTAGGTAGTGAGAGAGGAGGGAGGTGAAGATCGTGACATAATCCAACGAAATTCATTTATAGGTTCATGAAGATTATATTATTTGAGGTTTAATGATAAATTGGTTTATTTTAGACTAAGGAAGGAAAGGTTTAGTGCTGGTTGATATGATATAACACCTGAGGTTCACTTTGAAGTTTAATAATGATTAGGGTCCACAGGTAACGTATTGGTGAGAGAACACGGGTCAAGGGGGATTTATTCACAGGTTGGAGATAGGTTTGATGTCTTTAATTAATGATCCACAAGTGGTAATAGAGGAATTAATTACCTGATAAACACCTCCACGTTTGAGGCGACATAACACATAGACAAACACCTGAAAGTTCATTGATACCACAGCTTCGTCAGGGGAATGTGGGGGTGTGGGGAATGTGAGGGTGTGGGGAATGTGAGGGTGTGGGGAATGTGAGGGTGTGGGGAATGTGAGGGTGTGGGGAATGTGAGGGTGTGGGGAATGTGAGGGTGTGGGGAATGTGAGGGTGTGGGGAATGTGAGGGTGATGAAAGCATTGACAAAGTGCTTCTCTATACCTCACGTTTTCTAAGAATGTATTGATCATTGTACAAGGTGATCGAAAAGTCCCTGTGCACCTACACTGGCCAATAATAAACTCGTTTCTTGGTATATTTACTTTGTTATTTACTTTGTTATTTACTTTATTATTTACTTTGTTATTTACTTTGTTATTTACTTTGTTATTTACTTTATTTACTTTGTTCTGACTATAATAAATATTGGAAAATGGTCTCTATTTACAACATTCACTGTAACCATTTCCAATATTTATTTTAAGTAGAAGAATAAAAATAACGATGGTGTTAATTATTACAGGTGTACTTTTCGATTACCCTGTTATTGCACTAAACAGAGGGAGGTACAATGCTTTTCTTCACTTAATTGATGTTAGGATATAGTTAATTTCTTTTGTAAAGGATTCAAGTGATGCAAAGAGGATCCAGCTGAATGTAAATAGGATTCAGGTGATTGTGAATAGGATCTGTATGATTAACGCTGGTTTAGGGGTGCGGGCTGGAATATCTGATTGGAATCTAAAGATGTTCCCAATCCCCTTTAAAGGATTGGGACTCCATGGCCTAAAGAGAATCAGAAGGGATTACAGAAACAAGATAGGGTTTCGATGGTGTCTTGAAAGATTCGTAAAAGGGATTAGATTGTTTTAAAATGAGTCTTAAAGGTGTTAGGTAGTTTTTACTGAACCCCCAAAAGATTTAATGGGATGCAATTAGATTTGGGGGAATTTAACGAGTGAAGAGCAAAGGGGGAAGCGAGAAGCCAAAAGGAATTAAGGGAGAATCTAGGGTGGGTAAAGGGAGGATTTAGTTGGATGAAAGGAAGTCAAAAAAAGGTGAAGAATGAAGAGAGCAGAAGTGATAAAAAGAGAACCAGGAAGACTGAAGGAAGAATTCATAAGACGGAACTGAAAATCCAAGAGAAAATTCAAAACAGATGATAAAGAAACTAAAGAAAACGAAGAATAAATAATGAAACTCTTAAATATGAAATAATGGGTAAAAATCTATGGATGGAGTAGAGGAAGAGAGGTGTAGGGGAAGAGGAGTGGAAGAAGACGATAGAGGTAGGAAAATGAGGAGGGGTGGGAGGAGGAGGAGGAGGAGGAGAAGACCGAAAGAGATAGGAAAATGAGGAGGATGATAAAGGAGGAATAGGAGGACGCTAGGGATAGGAGGAGTTAAAGGGCCCTACCAGCGACCCCTCATGACTGTACCTGACATATAAATTAATCAAGGTTGTCGGTAATTAGTGGAGGGGCGTTGATTACCCCCTCCATCCCCTCTCCCCGTCCTTCTTACTCCCTCCTTCTACCCTCCCCTTCCTCCCTACCTACCCTCCCTTCCCCTCCTTCCCGCCCCCTCCCCTCTCTCTCCTACCACCCTCCCCTCCTTCCCACTCCCTCCCCCCCTCCCCTCCTCCCCCCCTCCTCCAACCCCTCACCTTCCTCCACCCCCCACCTGCGCTCAACCCCTGTCCCTCGTTTCACTGTTTCTACTTATCGACGATTTTTTTTTCTGTTTAATCGTATTTATTTTTATTCTTTCTACGTATTAATAATATTTGTTTATTTATTGTTTCTTGTTATTTTTATTTTATTTTGGAAGTTTGTGATGTTGGTTCATTTAAGATTAACAAACTCGTACTGTATTTGTGTCAGTCTGTATGAAGGTTTGGTTTGGTCAGGTCAGGTCAGGTCAGGTCAGGTCAGGTCAGGTCAGGTTAGGTTAATGTTACCTTAAGTAATCTATGTTATCCCTAGTTATTTATTTTTTGTCAGCTCTTTTTCTGCTATTTTCTCTCCATAAACCGCTAGTTATTATTATTATTATTATTATAGCACACACACACACACACACACACACACACACGTCCTAATTAATTCTCCACCATCATCATTGAGAACTTTGTGTTAAATTAACCGGGTGTTAAAACCGAAGGACTGCCCCGTCTAGTGCCTCAAGTTGAGCGAAACTTGATAATGAGACGAGCGACCAGTTCATGTAATACACCTTTTGTAGGGAGAGTTGACGGGTGGGTGGGTGGGTGGGTGGGTGGGTGTGGGTTTGGGTGGGTGGGTGGTGTGTGTGTGTGTCCAAATATCAAATAAATATTAATTTTTTGGGGGGTCCAATTCTTCTACACTAACTCGTATCTCAGAACACACATGGCACTGTGAACGAAAATTTATGAAACGAACAACTGGAAAATGTCTTAACAATTATCGAAGACTATCTTTTTTTTTTATTTACATTCTAGTTTTCTCTTTTTTTTTCGTTGTTTTAATTGATTTCGGTGTTTAATATAGTTCGTAAGTGATGTAGATAGATAGATAGATAGATAGATAGATAGATAGATAGATAGAGAGAGAGACACCCTTCAGTTACGTATTTATTTGTGTGTGTGTCAGTGTATGAGTGTGTCAGTGTATGAGTGTGTCAGTGTATGAGTGTGTCAGTGTATGAGTGTGTCAGTGTATGAGTGTGTCAGTGTATGAGTGTGTCAGTGTATGAGTGTGTCAGTGTATGAGTGTGTCAGTGTATGAGTGTGTCAGTGTATGAGTGTGTCAGTGTATGAGTGTGTCAGTGTATGAGTGTGTCAGTGTATGAGTGTGTCAGTGTAGGAGTGTGTCAGTGTATGAGTGTCAGTTATGAGTGTGTCAGTGTATGAGTGTGTCAGTGTATGAGTGTGTCAGTGTATGAGGTGTCAGTGTATGTGTCAGTGTAAGGAGTGTGTCAGTGTACAATGTGTCAGTGTATGAGTGTGGCCAGTGTATGAGTGTCAGTGTATGAGTAAAATAAAGTGTATGAATGTACAGTGTATGAGTGTGTCGTGTATAGAGTGTCAGTGTATGAGTGTGTCAGTGTATGAGTGTGTCAGTACAGTGTGTCGCGTATGAGTGTGTCAGTGTATGAGTGTGTCAGTGTATGAGGTCAGTGTATGAGTGTGTCAGTGCAGGAGTGTGTCAGTAAAAGGAGGCCAGTGTAAGGAGTGTGTCAGTGTATGAGTGTGTCAGTGTATGAGTGTGTCAGTGTATGAGTGTGTCAGTGTATGAGTGTGTCAGTGTATGAGTGTGTCAGTGTATGAGTGTGTCAGTGTATGAGTGTGTCAGTGTATGAGTGTGTCAGTGTATGAGTGTGTCAGTGTATGAGTGTGTCAGTGTCGGGATCAACACATGAAACAAACAGTATTCACTTCGTGTTCTCGTGTTCGTAAATCGTGGTGGACAACTTTACCAACACGCTACTCGAATACAGAGTGTCTCACCGAGGGCTTAAGAAAGACGTACCTACACCATAAACTCTTTTATACAACTAGTTTACGATTTTTATTTTATATCTTTGTGTCTTTGAATAGAAAATAATAATACTTTTATTTCCCATCCCAAAGAAAAAACTAGATGGTTTTAAGGGGTAGTATTTAGGATTGAATAGAGGTCGTTTGGGGCCACGGTAGTTAGAACCGAATTTAATCTATTCTGACCTGACCCAACACAATCCAACCTACCCCTGGAAAATTGGTCTACCTGTGTACTCAATAATTCAAGTTAAATTATATACTTTTTTATATAAGTCCTGTATAATTGAAACTGTAAATTAATGACCAGTTTGAGATCATAGGTAGTTAATTATGACTGAGAGCCGACAGGTAAGTACTGAGGTATTTATAAGTTCTATTGTATAAATTGCAAGATTTACCTCAATAGAAGACTCTCTTAATAGCGAATTACCTGTAACATTGTACCCTAAGTAACAGTAAATAAGTAACAGTAACATGAAGTAACATTGTACCATAAGTTACACTGAAACATAAATAATAGTAGCATCAAGTAACAATGAATACGAATTAACATCAAAATTAACATTGACCCAAAAAGTAACAGTAACATTGACAAAAGTAACATTTAACCATAAGTAACATCGAATCAAAACCTAACAATAAACCAGAGAGTAGCACAAAACCTATAAGTAACAATAAACCACAAAGTAACATTGAACCACAAAGTAACAGTGAATCTAAAAGTAACAATAAACCACAAAGTAACAGTACAGGATTCAATCTATTTCCCGTCCCTTCAGTCAGCTATACATTGGTGGAAGATCAACGTGTGTCTTACAGGTAGTGAGCGTCGACACAGGTCAGGTTAGGTTAGGTTAGATTAGATTAGGTTAGGTTAGGTTAGGTTAGGTTGCATTTACTAGTTCAAATATCCCTTAAAGATAAACTATCCTCCATCTTTCTTGTCAACATTTTAATGAAGATCAACTCTCTCTCTCTCTCTCTCTCTCTCTCTCTCTCTCTCTCTCTCTCTCTCTCCGCCTCACTCAGATAACCTCAACCAGGTCTTAGTCTCCCGCCATTCCATGTAACCCAAGATTTTATTTAGGGCAAAACACGTCCAAAACATCAGATTAATTAAGTCTTCCCTGCTCCCACGTCTGTTGAGGAGGTGGGGTAGAAGGAGGAGGAGGAGGATGAAGGGAGGGAGGGATGAAGGAGGGAGGGATGAAGGGAGGAGGGGGAGGAGGGAGGAAGGGAGGGAGGAAGGGAGGAGGGGAGGGAGGAAGGAGGGAGGGAGGGAGGGAGGAGGAAGGCCAAGCAAGTGACGGTAAGCTTAGTTATTTATTTATTCTTTTTTTATGAGACACTAAGGCTAAGTTTTGTTGTTGGGAAACTTGGTGATTGTTTCTGTGAGATGCTGAGGGGGGGTAGAGGAAGGGAGGGGAGGAGCTGAGGGAAGGGAGGGGAGGAGCTGAGGGAAGGGAGGGGAGGAGAGAGGAAGGAGGGGAGGAGTAGAGGGAAGGGAGGGGGAGGAGCTGAGGGAAGGGAGGGGAGGAGCTGAGGGAAGGGAGGGAGGAGCTGAGAGGATATGGGAGAGTAGGAGAGGAGAAAAGATGATGAAGGGAGGAAGAGAAGGTGAAGGGAGGAGGGGGAACGAATGGGATGGGAATGTAGAGGATGATGTGACGGGTTAAAAGAGGATAGGGTGGGAGTGTAAAGGAGAGATAAGGAGGGAGAGGAGAGGAAAGGAGAAGGGATGGGAGTAATGTTGGGGAAATCGTATGGGAAAGGGAAATAGTGAAGAATGATAGGCTGTACCAAGACTGAGGAAATAATGAGGCGATAAAATACGAAGAGACGGAGGAATAAAGAGAGGAATATGGAATAGAAGAGGAAAAGAAAAGAGTAGAGGACAATGTGGAGAGGAGAATAGAGTGAGGTGAAGGAATGAGGGATTAAGGAGAACGGAGAGTAATAACGAACATGGAATTAGGCGAGATGGGGGAATGAAGAAGGACATAGGATAAGAAAAAAGAGAATTGAGAATAAGGAAATATGAGAAGGAAGAGAAGGGAGAGTAGAATGAAGTGTGGGATATTTGAACAGATGACAATAACACATAAAGCTAATTGAAAGAAGCATTAATTGATATACCAAATAAAAGTGAATATAGAAATGAAAGGGGAGTTAGGCCTAGCGTGCAAGAGTGAAACACACACACACACACACACACACACACACACACACACCACGACACCACACACACCACACACAACACACACACAACACACACACACACACACACACACACACACACACCACACACACACACACACAACACACACACAACACACCACCACAACACACCACACACACACCACACACACACACACACACACCACACACTTCACACACACACACACACACCACACACACACACACACGCGGGGGTGGGATGTTTGGTCTCACCCTCATGCCCCAAAATGATTTAATTTAAGCAGAACTCTAATTGGTGTTTGATTTCTGACCGCAGGAGAATCTCGAAGGATAATGGCACTCACAATCTGTTGACGGGAAATAGGGTGGAAACACTTATTTTTAGCTTGTTAGAGAGGTGCTTAATAGGGGTGGGGAGAGAGGCGTGATTTTTGATGATTTGTGAGTTTTGGTGATTTGTGATTTTTGGTGATTTGTGATTTTTTCTTTAATTTATTTATTTTTGTGTTTGTTTGTTTGTTGTTTTACTTTCTATGGTTATGTGTGTAAGTCATGTAGAGGTGAGGGGTGAGGTAGAAGGAGTGAGGGGTGAGGTAGAAGGAGTGAGGGGTGAGGTAGAAGGAGTGAGGGTGAGGTAGAAGGAGTGAGGGGTGAGGTAGAAGGAGTGAGGGGTGAGTAGAAGGAGTGAGGGGTGAGGTAGAAGGAGGAGGGGTGAGGTAGAAGGAGTGAGGGGTGAGGTAGAAGAGTGAGGGGTGAGGCAGAAGGAGTGGGGGGTGAGGTAGAGGGAGTGAGGGGAGGTAGAAGGAGTGAGAGGTGAGGTAGAAGGAGTGAGGTGAGGCAGAAGGAGGAGGGGTGAGGCAGAAGGAGTGAGGGGTGAGGTAGAAGGAGTGAGGGGTGAGGTAGAGGGAGTGAGGTGAGGTAGAAGGAGTGAGGGGTGAGGTAGAAGGAGTGAGGGGTGAGGTAGAAGGAGTGAGGGGTGAGGTAGAAGGAGTGAGGGGTGAGGTAGAAGGAGTGAGGTGAGGTAGAAGGAGTGAGGGGTGAGGTAGAAGGAGTGAGGGGTGAGGTAGAAGGAGTGAGGGGTGAGGTAGAAGGAGTGAGGTGAGGTAGAAGGAATAGAAGGGAGTGAGGTAGAAGGAGTGAGGGGTGAGGTAGAAGGAGTGAGGGGTGAGGTAGAAGGAGTGAGGGATAACAGTACACACACACGCACACACACACACACACACACTTTATAAATAGCTATATAATATTTTCAGTTCATTGTGAAATTAATTTAAAAACGCTCTACAATTATACACAATGAATGGCTTTCAGATATAAAAGATAATTGCCTCTGTTATTTATATAGTGGGCTTTAAATTCATAATGTTTAGTACAACAATAAGTTAAATTTGTTACTTTATTTATTTATATTCAGGTAGTGTCCAGGTGTTATGGTAATGGTGTTTAAATTACTGAGATGAGACGTACAGGTGTGTGAGTGTAAGTCCGGTAATATTAACACACCTGGTTAATATAGGACAGGTAGAACAGGTAGATGTGTTAAGACAGGATGTGACAGGTGTTGGTTAGTAATTCCCGTCATCACCGTCTCGAGTTAGGTTGGATTAGGTTGGGTTGGGTTGGGTTGGGTTAAGTTAGGTTAGAAAATAATAACATTCAATTAAAGCTTGTATTATAATTATGTATATCTATTTCTTTTTAATTTTCTTTAATAAAAAACAGTTGTGTCTATAGAAATTGTCAATGTTTCTCAACCCACAAAACGCCTGACGTAATTATACACATTACATAGATGTGTGAGTCTACAGCCTACACAATACAGCTAGACCCTCGAGTAATATTAATCATAAACCCAAGATTTAAACCCAGAATAACATGTGGCTGATGTAGTAACTCCCTTATCGGTGGATCAGTCCTGTTACCACCCTCTCTCACTACACAAAACAACAGATTTTAATTATGGACATAGTGTATAATGCACCAGGTGTTATATTCTGTGTTAAAATGTTATTATTACGCATTAATTAACCCACCGTGATAATATCAGGTCCACAGAATTAAGATAACCAGTTAGAAATAGTTCATGTTCTGTTTACTAATGGAATCTGCAGGGAAAAAAATATGACCTACCTGAGGCCACTTCCGGCACTCCACCTGGCGAGTACCTGTGCCAGTTCCCCAGCGAGTACCTGTAACAGTTCCCCAGCGTGTATCTTATTAAATATCGTGAGGTAGGAATGAACACTAATGGAATAATACATAAAATACTTAACTTATGTAAATACTTTATGTAAATGATTTATAAACCTCTAGAGCATTATTACTTTTTTTTACATAATTTACCAAAAATTTTAAGTAAATCATTGTTTTATTTTACTCATTGGAATGAATTTATATTTGTTTTCACTAATGGGACGTCATAAACTATTCCTAATCACCTTATCTAACAATTCCTACGACCTTATCAACACCCTAACCTAACCAACAACCACTTGGCTATACTGCTTCACCTACATGTTCTTCATTAACTAACTGGAAAGAAACATATTTGGTTATTTCGACAGTCATACAGTCTTTCCCAAGTTACTTATCATTAGCATATGTATATCCAGAATTGTGGCTGAAATGATTACACTTTGTATGTATGTATGTATGTATGTAGGTAAATGTGTATGTATGTATGTATATGTATGTATGTATGTATGTATGTACAATTAACGCTTATACACCAAGATAATGTAAACAAAAGACTCAACACGTGATATTATTGATGGTGACGTAACACTCAAACTGATGACGCCATAGTGACGTAATAATGACGACACATTCTCTCTCTTGGGTGGAAACTTTCGTATTTATCTTAACTACGAGAAAAGTTCACCTAAGACTCGTAAGCTGTTTAATACCGAGGATTATTTTGGTGGGTATAATATATATTGAGTTTTATAGCTATTAAAAGGGCCTTATGAGTGGGCCATTTGCTGTAAGTGGGGGCATTAACCCATAAGTGAGTGAGTGGGGCTTTAACCCATAACTGAGTGGGGGCATTAACCCATAAGTGAGTGAGTGGGGGCATTAACCCATAACTGAGTGGGGCTTTAACCCATAACTGAGTGGGGCTTTAACCCGAGGACGAAGGTTGGCACACATGTTTTTTTCGACCTATGACAAACGTTCGGTCATCCAGAGACGTTTTATTCATCCACTAACATCCAACTGACCATGAAACCCTCAGTCTACTCCTCTTCCTCCTCCTCCTCTTCCTCCTCCTCCTCCTCCTCTCCCTCCTCCTTCTTCTGCTCCCGCTCCTCTTATTCATCTCTCTCTTCCTCCTCTTCTTTCTCTCCCTCCTTCTCCTCTCCCTCTACGTCCTCCTCTCTCTCTCCGTCCTCCTCCTCCTCCTCCTCTTCTTCATCTCTCCTATTTATTCTCCTGCCTTCTCTCATCATCTACCCGTTCCATTTCTTGATTATGTTAATTATCCTTCGTTTTTCTCTCCTCCCCTTTCTCCTACTCCTCTTCCGTCATCATTCTTTATCTCTTCGTCAACTCTTTCTTTCATTTCATTCTCTTATTCTCCTCCCTCTCCGTCTTCTCTTTATTCCCCATCTCTCGTTAATCCTCTTCTCTGTTGTCTATTTCCTCACTCTTCTTTTTATCGCTTCCTCTTCTGATTCTTCTTTTATTCTTATTTAACTTTCGTCATTATATTCACATCATCTTTATCACCTAACCTAACATAACAACAGACAGACTTAGACATCTACAGACAGACAAACAGACACACAGACAGACACTTACAGACAGACAGACAGACACAGACCCAGACAGACAGACACGGACAGACAGACAGACACTTACAGACAGACAGACACTTACAGACAGACAGACACGGACCCAGACAGACAGACACGGACAGACAGACAGACAGACAGACAGTAAGGCTGGTGACGGCGCCACAGAGATCACTCGTACACGCCTGAACGACTGTCTTATTGTGCTTGCCAGGCCGACTGTCTCACTCACTCACTCACTACTGGTCAGGTGAACCCCACTCCTAACCTAACCTAACCTAACCACTAGTCCTAACGGGCCCCTCTCCTGATGGTTAGTTTAGGATGGGGCCTATTAGAACTGGGTCCCATTTGAATTGCAACCCATGAGATGAAGGACCCCCTCTTATCTCCTTCCTATTCTTCTTTCTCTCTCCTCCTTCTCCTCCTCCCCCTTCTCCTCCTCCTCCTCCTCCTCCTCCTCTCTCTTCCT
Organism: Homarus americanus; assembly: GCF_018991925.1. Lineage (NCBI taxonomy): Eukaryota > Metazoa > Arthropoda > Malacostraca > Decapoda > Nephropidae > Homarus > Homarus americanus. The sequence continues at coordinate 1,434,659 of NW_024752245.1, forward strand.
CTTCTCCTCTGCCTCTTTCTCCTCCTCCTCCCCTCCTTCTCCTCCTTCCTTCTTCCCTCCTTCTCTTCCTGCTTCCTCGAAGGAGTTTTAGGAGGTAATGCTCAATGGGCTGGACCAGTGGCGCCGAGCTGACGTTTATGAGATGGGCCATTGGTGTACCGGTGTTGTGTTGTTTATGGACCGTTGGTATACCGGTGTTGTGTTTATGGACCGTTGGTGTACCGGTGTTGTGTTGTTTATGGACCGTTGGTATACCGGTGTTGTGTTTATGGACCGGTGGTGTACCGGTGTTGTGTTTATGGACCGGTGGTGTACCGGTGTTGTGTTTATGGACCGATGGTGTACCGGTGTTGTGTTTATGGACCGATGGTGTACCGGTATTGTGCGGTTTATGGACCAATGGTGTACCGGTATTGTGCGGTTTATGGACCAATGGTGTACCGGTATTATGTCAATTGTGGGTATTATGTCAATTGTGGACCAATGGTTGACTGCGGGTGGTCCGTTTGCAGATAGAATTAGGGAAATTAAATGGACCCTATTGGACCACTATTGGACCATCAGTGTACCACCAGTGGGCTCTCGACTAACCTTATTGACAGACGCTGCCTTCACCAACCAGGAGTGGGGAGGGAAGAGAAGAGGGGAGAAGAGGAGAGAAGAGCAAGGGAAGGAGAAGAGTGAGGGGAGAGAACAGGGGAGGAGAGGGATGATAATGACCAAGGGAAGAAGGAGAGAGTAAGCAGGAGGAGTAAGGAAGGGTACGAGAGAAGAGAGAGAGAGAGATAATGATAATGATGATGATGAACGAGAAGAGGAGGAAGGGAAAGGAAAAGATGGAATAATGGAATAAATAGGAAGTAGAGGAGGAGGAGGAAGAAGAGATAGTGATGAGATAAAAGGGCGTATATGTATTATGTGTTGATATATGTATGTGTTGAGATATGTATAATTTGTATAATCACCCCCCTCCCCAAGAAGGTCAATGCTCCTTCACCGCCTCCTTCAGTAATCAGGTCTTAGGGTAGGGAGTCTCTTGAAGCTTTAACGAGCGACCCTCCTGTGGCCAGCTGTGTTAGGGCGGGTTTGTGTTGGAGAGGTGGTGTGTTAGGGCGGGGTTGTGTTGGAGAGGTGGTGTGTTAGGGCGGGGTTGTGTTGGAGAGGTGGTGTGTTAGGGCGGGGTTGTGTTGGAGAGGTGGTGTGTTAGGGCGGGGTTGTGTTGGAGAGAGGTGGTGTGTTAGGGCGGGGTTGTGTTGGAGAGGTGGTGTGTTAGGGCGGGGTTGTGTTGGAGAGGTGGTATGTTAGGGCGGGGTTATGTTAGGTGCTTTACTAGAGGTATTAGGACCACAACCAACCAGCTTCTCTTTCTTGAATTCAACATTTACACATTAACTCGTAAAACCTGAACCCGAGAATTTCATATATATATTCCTCCTACGTTAAATTTAAAGTAATTCAGAACGATATTAATTCCATAATACTAAAAAAATCCCTAGAATTTATCATCCCAACTACGTTAACTTAAAGTAATTCTGAAGGCTGGATAACTTCACGTCAACACCAGGCTGAGTTCTTTACTACACCGCTAGAGTTCTGGAGTATTATTCATCCTGTGTTAATTTATACGATTATGAACAATGTATAATTTGAACATGCCGGTGTCTGGGGCAAGGCCTGGCTGGTATAACTTAATTACAGACTTGTTCCACTGTGTTACTCTCAAAATATTGGGGTGACGGGAACGGTGGAGGGAGGGAGGGAGGGAGAGAATTGGTAGTGGAGGGGGGAGGGAAGGAGGGAGGGAGGGAGTTGGCTGGAAGGACAGGAAAGGAGAAAGAGAGAGAATAAGTTGGCTGGAGGATGGAAAAGAGAGGAAAGGAATGGGGATGATGTAGGTGGGAGTAGATGGAGGGAAGAAGAGGGAGAAAGGGGAGTGAGTAAGGGGTGATAGTGAGAGGTAATGGAGGAAGGGATGTTTGAGTTCGGGTTAGTTAATAGGGGGGGGGGTAAGGGGGGTAGAGGAGTGAGAGAAGGAGGAATGAGAGTGAGGGATGATGGAGAAGGAGAGATGGAAAGAAAGAAGTGGGATGGAAGGAGATAAATAGACTTGAATCATTATGAAAAAAAGTAAATACAAAACATATTTAAATTTTTCTTACCTTCAAATTTTATTACAATTAACAAAGTCCTCCTGAAGAACACTATCATTACGTCATCATTAAGGCATTATTAAGGCATTATTACGTAATCATTAAGGCATTGTTAATTATCACAATATCCCTTTGTTAACTCCGTGTCATAATCCGGCTATAGACTTCAGAACCTCAGGGCCGTATTTACAAACTTTTCCAGTCTTTTATTCTGAAACCTAACCTCCAGACGCCATTCCATATTCCACAACTTTAAATTCCAGATGACATTACTTAACCTCAAATTCCAGGCTCTAAATTCTAGGCATCAAATTCCAACCTCCAAATTCCTGACTTCAAATCCCAGAGTTTAGATTCCAGGCTTTATATTCCAACCTCCAAACTCCGACCTCCAAATTCCGTGTCCAAAACCAACTTCCTGGAGGTACTCAGAGCAGATACAACATAACAAGAATATAGAGCACAAAGCGTCGACAAAACACTATCTTTGTGTTAGATCAGTGGACGTGGAGAGTGCTGGAGTGGGCGGAGGGTGAGGTGAGGTAAGAAGGGGGGGGAGAGGAGGAAGAGAGAGGGAGTGGAAGAAGAAGGAAGAGGATTAGAAGGAGAGAGGAAGGCAGTGAAGGAGAGAGAGAGGGAGGCAAGAAAGGGGAAGAGAGGGAAGGAGAGAGAGAGTGAAGAGGCTTACAGAGAGAGAGAGAGAGATAGAGTATCGTAGAGGAATAGGTAAAGGATGGACAGAAGAGAAAGAGGTAAGTGAAGGAGGGTGAGGAAGGGAACCAAGAAGAGGAGGAGGAGGAGGCGAGGACACACACACACACACACACACACACACACACACACACACACATGAATAAGGACACCAAGACAAGGAGACGTTACCAGTTTACATAGTCTAACTTGACACGGCGTCCACTAGTCGAAGCGAGGAAGAGGGAGAAGAGGAGGAGGAGGAGGAAGAGGAGGAGGAGGGCGGGTTTATATATCAACTCGAACCCCCCTCCTCCTCCTCCCTATCCCCTCTTCTTCCCTCTTGTCAATGCAGGAAAAATGTTCGGTTGCCGCGTCGTATTTCCATTTCGGGTACCCACGTTCGAGCCTCGGTAGAGTGGCGCTGGCTTAGGTGTGCGCCGAGGTGTCCTAAACCCTGAACGAGTCTGTTCCTACTTCGTCCTACGTATAATATAAAGTCGTTTAGAACTATAATGCCTTTTACCAGTATCGAAAGATCAGTTATTTTATCCTGGAATCTCGACCTTATTGGGAGAAGTAATTAGTGTCTTTTTTAGTCTAGGACGAACAGGGTCTCTGATGTAGCTAGCTGGTCTTTGGTCTATCCACCTGATGACGTAGCTGGCTAGTTACTCTATCCTTTGTTTAGATCTAGCTAGCCTTCTGATATAGCGAGCTGGGCTACCCTGTGTTTGAATGGATATCCTAAAGATTAGACGCCCTTTTTTATATTGTCTGATAATTAAAACACCCTAACCTATCCTGACCTAACCTAACTTAACTTAACCTACCCCCCCCCTCAGCTATCATGGGGGTGTTTAAACTTCAGGTGAAATCAACTAATATCTCCTATTTTCATATGATTCCAATTTTATTAAGGGTTTTCGTCGAATTGTGTTATATGAAAGGTTAAATTAAGTAGTTAATTAGCAGAGACATTTACCTTGAGGGAATAAATTACACACACACACACACACACACACACAAGAAAATTTATAGTCCAAGCTCAAAAAATCTATATATTTACTGAAAAAACTTGACCGGGAAGTGAGTACAGAATAAGCTTATGTTAAAAAAAGGTTAGGTTAGGTTAGATGGTTCCGTCTCTGTAACCTGAAGAAATGGAGAGGGAAGGGTAGGGAGGGAGGGAAGGAGGATGGGGGGGCGTAGTTATTTGATCCTTTATAAATGACTACACAATATATACCATCAGATAAGTAATTATTTGGGGTATTTTCTGGTATTAGTATAATTATATAATTTTTTCCAAGCGTTTTTGTTTATTCAAGTAACTTTTCATATTTTTACTATTTTTTTTCATAAATTTACTGCCACAATTCTTGCCTATAGTGAACTTGTCAGAGATAGTAAAGCGATTATGTGGAAGCAGCTCATCGACTTAACCATAGGGAAGTTTGAGGCAGATAAATAAAAGTTTAGAACGAGTCACCACTACGATAACGCCTCACTCAACCTTAACCATACAGGTGTGTCAGGTGCAAAGATCGGTCAGGTCAGGTTAGGTCAGGTTAGGTTAGGTCGGGTCAGGTCAGGTTACGTTCTTACCATGCTTGCAATTTCACCTTTATAGGATTGCGTTCCTTACTGAAAGATAAACAAACAAAATCACAAATGCGTAACGACACAGTTTCTTTTTACAAGTGGAGGTCCAGGAGTGAAGAAGGTCAAATTCTCCCCGGAAGGATTTTGTTTTTAATTAAAGAGAGAAAGTAAGACAAGTTCTCTCAAGTTAGTGTAGAAAATCTCAGCCAAACTTTCTCCTCCCAAGTGGATTTTATTTTCCATTAAAGAAGTAATTGGTGGGGAAATTTATGAGAATGAATTTGTGGGTTTATAAGTGGTGAAACAGACCGAGTTTTTTTAAGTGGTGAAACAGACCGAGTTTTTTATAAGTGGTGAAACAGACCGAGTTTTATAAGTGGTGAAACAGACCGAGGTTTATAAGTGGTGAAACAGAACACATTATGGAAAAAATTATATATGTAAATTTATTCTTATGCTTGATGGTTGAATTAAGTCGAAGTCCCTGGAGTGATTTTATGCCATCATCAAAAACAATAATATCGGGGCTGTGTCTGTTTGTATATATGTCTGTATCTGTCTGTGTCTGTCTGTATATGTCTGTGTCTGTATTTCCTATGGTCTAGAGGCAGAACCTATCACTCACCTCCCCACACCCTCTCATGGTGGACCGGGGATGTGGACCGTCCCGTAGTGCCTTCCTCGATCCAGAGTATTATTTTGTCTCTCCTGTGGACCAATATAGTGGACCAATATAGTGAACCAATGTAGTGGACCATAGTACCTCCCTTGGTCTTCTCTCGCCATCTGTCTCCCTCTGTTGACCATATTGATGGACCATAATGCTCTCCACGGTCCAGAGTATTATTATCCTGCCTCTCTCTCTCTCCCTGCTTCCTCCCTCCCCCCCTCAGGAAA
>NW_024752245.1:1445000-1452500 GCF_018991925.1 Homarus americanus
CTTACCTGTATCGTCATCTCTTTATTTTTCTCGTATATTTCCTGTTTATTTCTCTTTCCTTATCTCTTAGTTTTCGTTTTTGTTGTTCTTATCGTCTCTTTTCTTCTCTTCTTCCATTTTCCTATCTTGTGACTCTTTCCTTACCTCTCTCTCTCTCTCTCTTACTATTCATCTCCCCTTCCAACTCCTCTCCCCTTCCACTTTCCTCTCCCCTCTCATTCCCATTTATATCTCCTTTCCCCTCATTTATCTCCCCTTTCACGATCCTTCCTTCCCTCTTATTCCTATACCTCTTCCTCTCATCTTCTCTCTCCCTTCCTCCTCCCCTATATCTCTCTCTCTCTCTTCCTCTCCTCTCCTCTCCTTTCACCCCCACTGGTCAAAGGTCTCTGGGCTTGTGTAGTCAATTTACATAGTTTACCATCTGATAAAAGACTATAATTCCGGAGTGTGTACAAGACTCTCTCTCTCTCTCTCTCTCTCTCTCTCTGAAATATTCTGAGCCTAAGCTTTAAGAAAATAGACTTTGACACGAGGAAGGGAAAATATAAGTTGGAAAAATGTCAACGATTGGGGGGAAAAAAAGAAGTAAACGATTGGGAAAAAGTAAAACGGCTAGGAAAAAAAAGTTAATGAACAGAAGGGAAAAAAAATAGAGTGAATAGCCAGGAGGGAAATAAGTGTACGGACGGGAGACAAACTATTTTTTTTCCTTCTTTTAATTTAACCCGAAGGAAGAAAGGGAGGGGGGGAGGGAGGAGGTTGGGGAGAGGGGGCAGTAATTTATTTTTTCAGTGTATCTAATTCACTTACGAGGTTGACTTGATCCGGTGTGACGTTAGTGATGCTCATTTGTTTTGTGTCGTTGTGTGTTTGTGTTTGTATGTGTTTTAGTCTGTTTGTTTGGTGTGTTTTTTTATGGGGGGAGGGGGACCATACGAGCGGATATTTTTGGGTATTATTTTTATTGGGTTATTCTGTATTTATTTATTGTTATTGTTGTTAATGTTAAAATTATTATTATTTTTTTTACTTTACATTTACACATTTATACTACATCATCATCATCATTATCATCATCATCATCATCATCATCATCATCACAGTTGGGGTCTATAATATATCCTGCACTATTCCTTGAATTACCTAGCTGATTATACAGACACATAAAGAGGGTACAGGTACATGAAACAGGTTATAAAAAAGATACAGCACCGCGCCCAGGTGTGTTGAGGCAGGTGTAGGTGTCACAAAGGTGTTGACATAGAGTCCTCCCACCTGTGCTCGGTGTCACTGTGTCCTTGTTGCTCTCACGCTATGCATATCACCATTGATTTTATCATCATGAAAATCTGTTTGTGGTCTCCCTCCCTCTTCCCTCCTTCTTTCTCCATCTCCCTCCCCTGTTTCTCCCCTTTCCTCCTCTTCCCCCTCCCACATCCCCGTTAACTCTCCCTTTCTTTTTTTCCCCTTCTTATATTTTCATTTTACTCCCTTTGCCTTCCCTCACAGTAATCTCTCTCTATCAAGTTTATTCCCCCTTGTCACCCCTCTCCCTCCCACCCCATCTCTCCTCCTGCACCCCTCTCCCTCCCAATTCTCCCACCCCCTCTCCCTCCCTGCACCCCTCTCCTCCCCACCCCTCTCCCTCCCACCCCTCTCCCCCTCTGGCCTTCCCATGACCCTCTCACACCCCATCTGTTACCCCTGTCTCCTGTCATTCCCAATTCTCTCCTCCCTGCCCTCCCCCCCTTACCAACACACACACCCGTCCTGTGTCTCTTTCCTCCTCTTCCTCCCCCCCTTTGTTTACCCCTCCTTATCTCACTCTTTTATTTCTGTTACCTCCTACTCATCCTGTTTTCCTTCTCTCCTTCATCACTTCTTCTCTCTCCATACTCTTGTTCAGTTTCTCTTACCTTTCGCTTGTCTGTCTTCCTCCCTTCTCCCCCTCACCCCTTTCTCTTTAATACCCCCCCTTAACCTTTCCTCCCCCCCGTACCAGCTGTTGTTGTGAACATATTTTCACTAATCAATAACTTGGGTCATTATCACGCCCTCTGTGTGCCTGGTAATTATAGGTGTGTACACTGTGTTGCCCTGGTGGTACACACATGTGCACATTGCGGTTATGCTAGTGCACACGATCGTTGTCACCCTCGTGCCTGTGAAAATTAATATTGATGTGTACACGCTGTCATTGCCAGTACATACATGTACACATTATGGCCTAGTTGATAATGGTACACACGTGTTTGAACGGCAAGGTGTACAGGTGACGATATGTACATTTGTTGACGGAGCTCACATGTGTACAGCGGCACACACACACACACACACACACTGAACATGATGTGGGGCAAACTGACGCACACATGTACACCCTTAACGTAACACACACGTACACTGAGACCTTGTTAATGAATGTACACTCATGGATAAGAATCAGATTTTACCCTCAAGGTCCCCCACCATTTTTATGACAAGTTCGGTATCTGACGTCATAGATCACCTGACGTCATAGATCACCTGACGTCATAGATCACCAGACGTCATAGATCACCAGACGTCATAGATCACCTGACGTCATAGATCACCAGACCCGACTCCTTTGTTTTGGACGGTGAGAGCCTTGAGTGCCTGAGTCAGACCACTGTGGCGTGTCAGATAATAACCAACCTGGTACTTTACTGCCTTGTTCTGATGGTCAATAACAGACAAGGATGAGTGCTGGCGATACCATTCCACCTTGTCCTTGTAGTAGAGAGAGCTATGAATGATAGGTAGATGAAGTTATTCATTAAGTGACTAGAGGAACACAAGGTACTGACTTCATTAGGTGTTAAGTCTGTAAACAAATCAGTGTCTGGTATTGACTTGAAGTGTTCAGACAACTTTGCTGCTTCGCCACTTGTGTAAAAAAAATTGTTTATGACGGGAGTAAACTATTGAGTGTTGTAGTTTATCATACTAGTTTATATCGACCATTTCTGATAGACTCTTTGCTTGTAACATCCATCAGCGAGGTATGCGGGTATACTATATATTCAACGAGGTATATCCCAGTATAAACTAGTATAATGTATGTTACAGACTATTGTATCGTGCTGTAACTACCGTGTATAACCATATAACTATACAGTATACGTGAAAAATATAGTTTGTTTATTCATTGACTCGTGGGACTATACTAATGTCCACAAGAGAGACATAAACAAACCTATTATAATATATTACTAAAAAAAAAATTAAAAATTACCCATTGACATACAAACATCTATATACAAGTCCCATTCAGGTCCAATTTACTCTGGATAAAACATAACCTACAGACAGACACAGTTAATTTATCCCGCAAAAAATATCATCAGAAGATCCAAGCTTATGGTCCAGTGTGTTTTGGAAAGGTTTACTCAGACGGCGGCCACGAGACACCGTACCACACACACAGTAACTCACCATCATCAGACTATATCAACTACCAAAACACTCTCTCTCTCTCTCTCTCTCTCTCATCGCCCTCTTCCCGAGATAACATTATCGATGTCTTGAAACTTCTCACGACAACCATTGTGAGAAGTGAGGCAAAGTTGGTCTGGCGGAGGCGTCTCAGGCAAGTGTCCTCCTCCTCCTCCTCCTCCTCCTCCTCCTCCTCCTCCTCCTCCTCCTCCTCCCTCCTCCTCCTCTTCCTGTTCCTCCTTCTCCCCTGCTTCTCCTCTCCTCTTCCTCTCTCTCCTCCCTCCCTCTGGCTACACACACACACACACACACACACAGCATAATGACTATTGACCCATCGCCAGACACACTGATGACGAACCTAATTACTCTACCTCACTGCTGCCTGTTTACCTCACTGCTGCCTGTTTACTTCATCCTCCGGTAACCTAACCTAACCAAAAACCTTTACAGGACTTGTTTTTGTCTCCAGAATATAACTCTCTCTCTCTCTCTCTCTCTCTCTCTCTCACTGTTGCCAGGTCCAGTACACACTATAGGTCCCAGAGTCATGCACGGTCTCTCTGCATGACTTATCGTTCTCAAACATTTGAGTCTAGTTAACAGGAGAGATAACTGGTTTATTTTATGTGGGGGGAGGGGTGTTTATTAGTCTTATTTTGTTATCTTTGTTGTGTTTTTGTTGTATTTGTTTATATTTTCTTTGTTGTGTAGTTTGCTTTTTATTTTTTTGTCTTTTTCGTTTTAATTTCCTTTATAATGATATTTGTTTTGTCTTTATTTCTTTGTTTCGTCTTCCTCTTCCTTCTCCTCTTCCTCCTCCACCACCACCACCACCACCACCACCACCACCACCACCACCACCACCACCACCACCACCACCACCACCCACCACCACCTCCCCCACCACCACCCACCACCACCACCACCCCACCCCCACCCCACCACCACCACCCCACCACTCCACCACCACCCCACCCACCACCACCCCCCACCACCACCACCCCACCACCCCACCCCACCACCCACCACCACCACCTCACCAGCAGGCAGGGTTGAGCATCTAACAGGTGATATTTTAACTCTACTAATGCATAATGTTGTGGGACGAGATAACCCGGTACCTCCACCACCCACCGTGCCCTGATAGCCTAATGGGTGTACATTACCTCGCTTCCTGCCACCTCCCAGCCCACCATCAGCCTAGCACCATCAGCCTAGCACCATTACCCAGCCCACCGTCCTAGCACCATTATCACCACCTAGCCAGATTGAGACAGAAAAAGAGTTTGATAGAATGACACTTGACAGACAGACAGACAGACAGACAGACAGACAGGAAAATTATTAATTGGTAGACAGACCGAGAAACAGACAATTAGCTAGACTGACTGACTGACTGACTGACTGACTGACTGACTGATAATGTCAATAGATAGAAGAAGTAACTAAAGATATAATTAGAGAGAGAGAGAGATGAGAGAGGAAGAGGAAGGAAAAAGAAAGTCGGAAATAACGGCATTTTGAAGTGAACAACAAAGCAGGAATGTCATGACAATAAACTAGGCAGCTCTTCATATTCCCGGGCAGGAGGGAGGGAGGACACCGCCTGGTCAGGACACGGGATAAACTACAAGGGCGCCCGGCTGTGTATCTGACTTACGATCTGGCAAGTTTTGAAAATAGGAAAACAATTCTCTCTCTCTCTCTCTCTCTCTCTCTCTCTCTCTCTCTCTCTCACACGTTTTTAACACTCTGAAAATGATTTACGATCGGCGGGTGCTTGTTGTAGAAGAGAGAATAATTACGAATATTTTGACTTCAGTTTATTGTCATTTGAGATTTTCTTTCAATTTATTTATTTATTTTTTTTTTGGCCTTTTCGATATATTTATGTTCCGTTACTTTTGTTTATGGGTTTAATATATTTTTTTTTAATTAATACTTGATATAAAATGTTTAGATATTTTTAATGCTATTATTTTGTCTTTTGTAAGTTGGTTTGACAAAGGTGTGTGTGTGTGTGTAATAATGAATGAGTCGTAATCTCTAGGATTTCGAATTATTATTTCGACCTAAATTACATTTGTCACGTAATTGACTGTCGCTTTTGTCGTTGTTATTGGTGCTTTTGTTTACTGTTGTTGTTGTTGTTTTTGTTGCCTTTGTTGCTGTTGTTATTGTTATTTTTGTCTGTGACTCAAGTTGGTTGAAGCAGATATATTTTGGACTCTTCCGGGTTACATAACGGAGGAAGACTGTAACAGGGAAGCAGATATTGTGGACTGTTCCGGGTCATATAACGTACAGGAAGCGTCCACACAACACTACTCCGGATATACAGTATATATGATCTCTGACAAGACAAACAAAGACTCTACTTGATGAAATATTTACAAGGGCCCTGTTAGATGCCCTCAGAAGATAGTGAGAGCGCACCCAGTGTAGTGAAGATGGTGTCGGGTATATGACACGTGAGGATAACTAAAGAACAGTGAGGATAACTAAAGAACAGTGAGGATAACTAATGAACAGTGAGGATAACTAAAGAACAATGAGGATAACTAATGAACAGTGAGAGCGTTTTTTCTCTCTGCAGGTGAACAAAAGTGGTTATTAAGATCATTATAGTTGATTGTGTTCATGGGTTGGTTTCTACCTGATCGAGGGAGGTGAAATACCCTGAGGTGCCCCACTATAATAACAGCCCACAGCACCCCAACACACCCACAGTACAACAACAACACCCACAGTACCTCAAACCAACACACCCACAACCCACAGTACCCCAACAACACACCCACAACCCACAGTACCCCCAACAACACACCCACAACACAACACACCCACAACCCACAGTACCCCAACAACACACCCACTCCACAGTACAACAACACACCCACAACCCACACCAACACACCCACAACCCACAGTAACAACACACCCACAACCCACACCCCCCAACACACACAACAACCCACAGTCCAACAACACACCCACAACCCACAGTACCCCCAACAACACACCCACAACCCCCAACAACACACCCACAACCCACAGTACCCCCAACAACACCTTACACAGCCCACGCAGTATCCCATCAAAGAGTACACATGGCTTACATAAACAATGCCACATGTTCACTCCTAAACTGCGGCCTGGAACTACAAATGAGAGTAAAATAGAATTGAATTACAGTGTTAGTCAGAGTTCTGGGTAAGAGAGAAGACCAAGATAAGACTAATGCCCAAAAAATAATAAGTATATGATTGTTTTATTCAATTTGTTTTTTAATTATTTATTATTATGATTGTTGCTGGATTTAATGTTATTTTGTTTTTTAGAAGAATTGAAGGAAAGTAGCTGATCGCCTCTCCCCTCATACCTCCACTTACACCCACACCTCCCACTTACACCCACACCTCCCACTCACCACCCCTGCCCTTCCCCCCATTACTCCAACTCAGCTATGGATGAGAGGTCGTTCTGTAGCACTGAGGATGTCTGGTGTGTGTGTAAGAAGATACTAGAATTACAAAGCCTAATTGTGTCTTATACTCGGTGGAAATTCTACTTTTTTTTTTAATCAAATTGAGTCTCGTTAATTCCTAAGTCTTCTCGTTAAATATTTTGCTTTTGTTTCGTATTTGTTGGCATAAGGTTAGTTTAAGTAGTGTTATAGCGCTATTGTTATCGTCGTCATTGTCCTTGTTATCATCATCATCATCATCGTAAACATCATCCCTTCTCATTCCCATCATTTGTCTTCTTTCATCTCTTCTCCCTCTTTCTTCATGTCCTCTTCTTCATCCCTTTCTTCTCTTCTTATTCTCTTCCTCACTCTCCTTACTACTCTTCTCTCTCCTCATTCACACTATCATCCTCTCCTCTTCTTTCTTCCCTGGTTTCCTCCCATCTTCACTCTTCCTCTTCGTCCTATCCTCTTTCTCCTCCCCACTTCCTCTTCTTCTACCTTCATCTCTTGCTTCCTTTTTCCCTTTTCTCTCCTTCTACGCCCATTCGTTTTCTCCTCCCCCTCCT
>NW_024752245.1:1455000-1506369 GCF_018991925.1 Homarus americanus
CCTTCCCCTCCCTCTTTTCCTCTTTTCCCTACTCCCTTCCCTCCCTTTCCCCCTACTCCATCCTCTCCTTCCCTACTTCCTCCCTTCTATCCCTCTTCCGCCTCTCTCCCTCTTCCCTGTAAAGCCCTTCCCATTCCTCCTCCTCACTCATTATTCTGGTACATTAATTCCAAAACCTCATGAAGGATCCTCTACACTCGCTCAAATATTAAATAATATAACCACTTGGCCATATTAACAGCGGGGAAAGTGGTACTCTTCTAAAAGCAAATTTCTTAATGGAACTCTCTGGTGCGTGATCTGTGGTGGGTAATTTATTTTATTTATTTGTTTATTTTATTTATTTTATTTGTTGTATTTTGTTTATTTTATTATGTTTATTATTTTATTTATTTTTTTATAATACTTGTAAACAGAGGGTTATAAGATTCGCCTGATGAAGTATTATAGTTGATGTATATTAATAATGTGTACAGTAAACCTCTCAAGAGATGATTAGAACTGCTTGAGTACCAGATCCTGAATACCTTGAGTACAAGATCCTGAACCCCTTAAGTAAGAGGTTTTTAACCCCTTGAGTACTAGGTTCTTAACCCCCTTGAGTACGAGGCCATTAACCTTAGAGTACTTGAACTTAAACACCCTAAGCTCAAGGCTCAAAAGACTGATAATAGAGATAAAAAAAATCATTAATAGTAGTAATAATAGTAGTAGTAGTAGTAGTAGTAGTAGTCTGGAATCCATTAAAATAGTTAACAATTCCTATCAACCTTATTGTTTACTCTGAGCTAAGTAAACACTGTAAAAAAAACACCAACTAACATTTATTTACAAATTCTCTCGAAAATTGTACTTAAGTTATCAAATCAACTTTACTTAAAGGTAAAACATTACTTAAGTCTCTCCTCATTAGTTACGTAGAATAAACTAAACTAATTTAACTAAACAATAGATATATTTATGTTAAGATTTCCTTAGACGTAAATAACAGATGTGTTCGCCCTGGTGTCTTACCGTGGCGAGGACGAAGCTTATCGCCTGCAGGTGTATTCGGAGGAGACGGTGCCGCTGTTTGGCCCTTCCCTCCCCTGTCCTCCTGTCTTCTACAACCAAGAGGAGTTTAGGGAGTTCCTTCTTGTTAAACGTAAGTGGAGTTTTTTTTGGTTTAGTTTTGTGTCGATAGGGTGTGTGTGTGTGTGTGTGTGTGTGTGTGTGTGTGTGTGTGTGTGTGGTAGATAGGTGTTATTGTCCCTGATTAATTGTGTTATATAGCACTGTACTGCCCCATGTAACTGTACCACCCAGATATTTGCCTCCTGGATGATCTAACTAACCTCTGGCCTTATTATGTACCATTTCCATTATTTTGACCGTTTTTTATAAGCTAGCGTCTATACCTTTTAAAACTACCATCTGTACCTTTAAGCTATCACCCATTTCTTTAAGGTATTAGTGTGTGTTATCCATGGGTTACAGTATGGGGTGTTATCCATGGGTTACAGTATGGGGTGTTATCCATGGGTTACAGTATGGGGTGTTATCCATGGGTACGGGTACAGTATTTTGTGCTCTTCATGGGTTAGTCACATGAACCTCCAACAGGCTGCAGTTACACACTCAGCGGGCGCCATGTTGACTCTTCCATGTGAATCAACCAATCAGAACGTTTTACGCAAATTCACCAATTAGAGCGTGGCTCGTTAGTGACGTTGCACAATAACGTCAGGTGCATTGAGCTAATCAAAGAGTTTCTTAACAATGACATCACGGGAATAGACCAATCAGAGAATATCATATGACAAAATAGTTCATTCATTTTTTTCTCGTGTCCGATTGAATGTCTCTCGTATCTAAATATAACACAGGCTGAAAAGTTATAATTTACGGCAGGTATTTTTGTTTAATTAGAATTTATTAAATGTATTTAATGTATACTTGATAAATTCTACCAGACAATATGCGATATATTTGTTTAAATATTGATTACCATACATACATACATACATACATACATACATACATACATACATACATACAAAGTGCAAAAATACACGTACATATAAAACAGAATACAAAAATACAGTATTGTATATACAGCACTAACGCATAGAGACATGTAAAGTAAAGTACAAACAAAAAACAATCACAAAACAAAAACACACACACACACACACACACACACATACACACACACACACACACACAAAACACACACACACACACACACCATCGTACCCTTCCTCACCCCCCCCATACGACCAACACTCACCCACGTCCTGTATCGTGTTAAGAAAATGAATCCAACACCGACAGTTATGGAGATGAGGCTCTACCCCGTCACCCACCTCCTGGCTTTACCATTTCACACTAACCCTTAATATGAGCCCCAGTGAGTGTGTACATATTTATTATTTGATTCACAAGACAAAAAGGTAAGGTTAATTGGGTGTGTGGGTGGGTGGGTGGGTGGGTGTCTGTGTGGATTAGTACTGTAGGTCGACGTTTACAGAAGTGAGTGGATGAAATAATCTCCGTTTTCTTTGATGTCTACTTGAAAGGGTTTTTTAATGCATTTAGAAGGAGTAACTACGATTCTTTTATCACCCAGAATCTCCTTTTGACAATTGTTTTATTTCTTTTTACCTGTGATTGCCATAAATACTTAACATAAATTTATATATGGAATTAACACCGTTTTTTTCGTTCTTGTATATAAAAGAAAAGTTAAAATAATATTGTAGAGTCGTGATGAATGTGTACTGTATATATACGCTAAATTCTCAATGTTATTTATATATTTTGGCGGGAACACGGTAGTGAGTTTGAGCTGTAAATAAACAGTTGTGTGTGTCGTTCCTTATCTCATGTGATATTTTCTACCATTTCCTGTTCTCTTACAATGTTTGGTGGCGAGATAAGGCGCAAATGTCAACAGTGGTGGTAGTTGGTCTGGTGAACGTTGTGGTGGGGGAAGGGGTGGGGGAAGGGGAGGAGGGGGAGGTATGTTTGTAAATACGTGAGTTTGTTTTATTTATGTGTGCTTCAGTATACCGACACAGGACAGGGGTGTATACTAAAACGTACATACACAAGTAGATATTCATACATACCCAGATGCACATAGACATACACACACACACAAACACCCACAAACAACAAAATATATAAAACAGTGAAAAACACACACACACACATTCACATTCACACACACACTCTCACACACACACACCACACACACACACACACACATTCACACATTCACACACACACACACACACACTCACACACACACACACACACACACACACACACACACACACACACACACACACACACACACACACACACACATTCACACATTCACACACACACACACACACTCACACACACACACACACTCACACACACACACACACACACACACACTCACATTTCATCTCTCTTCCCCCAAAAGGTAGATACTCGTATATCTTCATGTGTGTCCTATTATTACCATGAATATTCCAGTATATTTGCGTTTATCCCCCCTTCCCCTTCACCCCCCTCTGTGAGCAGAAGGGCGGGGCGGGGCGGGGCGGGGTGGGGCCAGGCTGACTTTTGAAGCGTGTCGCCAGGCTTCGTGATTGTGAGGATAAATGAATTTTGGATGTAATGTTTGAGCAAGGCTTCCGGCCCATCTTTGTGAGGCTTTTCAGACCCCAGTTGACTCAGGGGCTTGATAGCATTCAAGGGGTCTGGGATGAATCGTGCACTACACAAGTTACGAATGTGGAGTTTTATTATTTTATTTCTTTGCTAACTAGAAAAAAAACGTTTGATTATTGATGTTTTTTTTTCCACTTAATGTATGTTTCTGGGATCATTATGTACCTGTTATGTACTTGGGGTTTAGGCTTGAAGGTCACACAGTCAGGGAAAACAGTTAACAGTTGTGCTGGTGACGTGTGTTCTTGTGCGTGGCGGAGTGTTTCTTGAGCTTGTCGTGTGTGGGAGGATGGTTGGCCCTGTTAGTGGATAACACCAAACTCACTTCACACCAGGTGACTCTGTTGTTGTTTTCACACATCATGGCTCTCTGTTATCTTTCATGTGACTCATATAATTATCATCCAGTAGTTATTTTCAGTCAACATTATGTTCTTGGAGCAGGTAGTGTGAGCTCACCTGGTTGTCTTAATACCTCTGGTAAACAACTTACGATCCTAGCTGGTGTTGACTGAGAGTTTTGTTGTCAAAGTCTGTTGATCTTTGCCTTCTGTGTTGATGTTAGAGAAGGAGTTGTTAATTAATGTGTACCTCGCTCTTAGGACCTGGTGATGAAAGAGACCCCTTCTGTAGGTAACTTACGGTGATATCAAAGTTTTCGTCCTGAAGACTGTGACTCGGTCATCGCTTCTGCCTGTCTGTGAAGGTGTTCCTCCCGCCTCACAGAGAAGAGTTATCATACAGAGACATTGTGTGGAGGGTCAGAGGCTAGAGGCGCCGTAAGCGGTCTGTTCTCCTCACCACACGTGTACAAGCTGACCAGGGGTGGGTCCAGGGCGGCAACACCTTCCACCTGATAAGGAGCTTTACTTGTGGCCACTCACAGGAGCGGATTAACACAGTGTATAATATATATATATATATATATATATATATATATATATATATATATATATATATATATATATATATATATATATATATATATATATATATATATATGTGTGTGTGTGTCCGCTGTGTCCGCTGTGTCCTACAGAGAATGATAGAATAAGAGGAAGAGGAGGAAGAGAGAAACACTTTTCCGCCACTACGCCTCTGAGGAAGTCCTTGAAGCTCGCCGCCGCCAAGTTACACAAAAGTGGTAAATTTCTTCACCAGAACTGCACCCGAAGTTAGACCCAAATAAACAGTTCTTGGGGGAAAAACTTGGCAATAGTACGAAGTGAAGTGTGTGTGTGTGTGTGTGTGATTGTGTGTGTGTGTGTGTGTGTGTGTATGTGTGTGTGTATGTGTGTGGCCAGAAATTGATTACATTGTGTGGAAGATTATCTTTTCTGTCACAAGATTTGTCTCTGGAAACCAGTTCTCATTTTTTTGCCTCACACATCTCTCACGGGTGATGACAAGCAGAGGATGGTGCTCAATGTTATTTGTGGCCATAAGCCGTCTGTGGCCCGGGTTACAGTCTGGTTATGGCCCGGATTGTGGCCTGGTTAACTGGATGGTCATGTATGGGGTCAAGGCCAACATACTCAAGGTCATCTTTATCCAGCTTGAAGTACCAGACCCCCCAGATAGCGTTACGATCGTTATTAAACTGAGGTGTATAATCTTCAGGTGATCCAAACAACGTATACACTAACCTTATACAGAAATACATAAACATACACACAATCCCTCGTCAACTCAGACCTCGTAGATGATGTACAGTTGATCACAATACACTGTACATCAGAGACCAATCCCCTGTACACTAAACAACCGTTCATAAAGATAGTGTTCATACATTGTACACACCTACAAAGTTGTACCAAAAACCCGATGCCTTTTGACTCGCCAACAAACTGGAACAAAAGAAAAGAGACAAAACGAAATGAGTAAAAATAATAACAGGTTGTGTGTTGTTGTGGTCACAGGGAGGGAGGGAGGGTGATGATGACCTATTGTTTCAAGTTGCTGGCCCCTCCCTCACTCCCTCACTCACCAACGCCATCCCTCCATCCCTCACTCACCAACGCCATCCCTCCATCCCTGTGCTGTACGTCTGCCTCATCTCCCCTACTTCCATCGCCCCCTTACCTCCTTGCCCTCACATCTCGCCCCTCACCTCTCCCCCCTCACCTCCTAGCCCTCACATCTCGCCCCTCACCTCTCCCCCCTCATCACCCAGCCCTCACCTGACGTCCAAGTAGTCCCATTGATCCCTTTATTTATTTTATTTTTTGTAAACTTGTAAAAAAAAATGGTTGTAATTGTTGTTGTTGTTCAGGGGGTGGAGCACTACCCCAGCTGTGATGATTCTGGCCTCTGGGGGTCAACCTCCAGCCTGGGGGTCAACCTCCAGCCTGAACCCACCAAAAAGATCAAATAAAACTGCATATATAAATCGTTTTTCAGATGTCGGTAACACATGGAAGCGTGAATTCAACCGTACATAGAAACATTTCTTTTTATATGTTTTCAGGTTTTATCGGTGTGAGTGTACGTGGTTGTCGGTGATGTCCGTGGCGGGTGGTTGAGTGAGTCGTGTACATACCAGCAACCACGGCATAGGTTAGGGGAAGCTGGGTGTATGTGAAGAAGAGATAGGGGAAGACTGTGTGTGTGTGTGTGTTAGAGAGGGAGTGAGATAAGAAACTCTCGGGGTTAAGATGGTGACGCAGGCATAAGTTGCTGCCATCTATTGGGTGAAATATGAACCTGTTCCTCAGTGTTTGTTGTGATGCTGTGTGAGGTGTTGAGCAGTGCAGTAGTTTGCTTCTCCGAGGTTTCTTAACAGACTGTGCAGTTTATGCGGAACATTTACTGGTCTTGGCAAGTGGCTTTTGAAATATATTTTCCCGGATTTTTTATTTTTTATTTATTTTTTTGTGGGAAAGGTTAAATAAACTCCCGAAAACATTAAATTGTGTTGTGTGCGTCATCTCAGAGATCACTGGTGTCTGTGTAAATTGTATCAGTGTCACTAATACTTGTCATGTGAGGTAATAATAATAATAACAACAGGTAAATCGTGCCATAAAGAGGTAGCAACAGGTGAGAGCTTGGCACATCCATCACAGGAGAGAATAATTGGCGTAATAATAATGCATCGCCGGATTATAACCCAGAGTCAAAATATAGTTAGGCCACCGTCCTTCAAAGCCCCAAATGGCGGAGAAAATAATTGGTGTTCGATCCCATAATTCACCTGATTACGTATGCGATTGGATGCCTTCCACTAATCGATAGCTTCACCGGACAGTATTGTAGGTAGGACACGACTAAGGGGGCAAAGGGAACGGCAGCCAATGGGAAAGTACAATCACGGTAATTCTGTTTCTTGATTGGTTGTCCACACTAGGGAAGGTAACGATTGCTTAGTTTCATATGGCAGTAGAAAAAATCATCTTCAGGAACCAATGTTTTTTATTATTATTATTATTATTATTATTATTATTATTATTATTATTATTATTATTACTCAATAACACGATAAATATAGCTTAAGGAAATTGGTTTTAATTTTCTTTTTAATTGACCCTAACCTAACCTAACCTAACCACCAAGACAACCACCACCAACACCACTACTACCACCACCACCAACACCACCACCAACACCAACACCACCACCACCACCACCACTAACACTACCACCACCAACACTACCACCACCAACACCACCACCAACACCACCACCACCTACCACTACCACCACCAACACTACCACCATCATCACTACCACCACCACCACTACCACCATCATCACTACCACCATCATCACTACCATCAACCTTTCCTCTCCCAGGTTTCCTTTCCATATTTCCCGTCACTGTCCAGCCAGCCTATTGTCCCCATCTCTTTTATCCCTCCCTTCCATTACTCCTTTTTTCCTTCCCTCCTTTTTCTCCTCCTGTTCCTCTTTTTTCATTTCTCTTTTTTTTCTTTTTTTCTTCCCCCTCTCTCTCTCTCTCTCTCTTTCTGTCTTTTTCCCATTTGGATCTGTCACTCCCCGTCACCTCCTACTTGCTTCCTGTCTCCCTCCATCTCTTCCTCTGTCTCCTTATCTTTCTTCCTCCTTTTCTCTCCCATTTTCTCTCCTCTCTCATCCATCCTTTACAAATATCACACACTTAATTCTACCAGAGCGTCGTAAGTGATGTTCAGCGTCTAAATATCTCGTACCTCACAACCATCGTAAGATAAATCGTACTATTAATCGTAAGAGCCGAGTTACGAGAGATTATAAGACCATGTATTAGAACCCCTTCACAGTAAGTCGTCTGAGCGAAGGAAGTTTTTTTGTTTTGAGGGGAAATTAATTTTGTATGGTCCAATCACAATCGAGAGTTCAGTTCCCCCCTACAAGAGAAGTCGACCAATCACCACACTCCATGAAAAATCAGCTGATGGATGTAAACACGATTGTATTCTGGTGTGTGTGTGGGGGTGTTGTTGACTTGCGCTACATACGGGGGTAAAATGTGCTCATGTAATTAGCTTAGCTTAGAAAACTTCGTCATATTTCTGTTATGAGTACAGTAGACTTGAAGTCCCACTGAAGAGCTAACCTGAGTCACATACAATATAACTTGTGGTGGTTTTAATATACCTACTGCTATATAAGGTATACTGATGATATATACAGGAGCTATATTTACCAGCATAAAATTACATAAGTGTTTTAAATCTGTGATACATATGAAGTGTGGTTCTTTATAGTGTTCAAGAGACCCGCCTTATCACCTACGGAGTGCCTCGTGTATATGGCGATGATACCCGTCAAAATTACTTCACGAAACTGCTGTTAACTGAATTTCCCAAGGGTTGGAGATTACCGTACGATCCCTTAGTGAATCCGATCTGTTAGTGAATCCGATCCCTTTGTGAATCCGATCCCTTTGTGAATCCGAACCCTTTGTGAATCCGAACCCTTTGTGAATCCGATCCCTTTATTTATCCAATCCCTTACTGAATCCGACCCCTGTACGATTATTTAAATATACATTAATACAAATTTAACTTTATTTGGCCCCTGACCTCCCCAAAACATATTAAACTGTTGAACTGTTTTATTACGACAATAGATCACTTGATACACTACATAATTTACGATAACATAAACAAATACGATATTATGGATGAATTCGTGCTGTTTCCGTTGGTCGTTATAAAACACTAGTCGTGTGCATCGTGTGGTGGCTGAGTGGTCATTATACTCTGTCGAGCCTCGGTAGTTCACTGGTTCAGAGCTCTACATACCCCATTGAGGAAACAGTGAACGACTTATATCCAGAGTGAACCAAAATACTAGTAGTTGAACCCCACACACATACACATCCACACACACCCACACACCCACACACCCATCCACACACACCCCCACACACACCCATCCACACCCACCACACCCACACACACCACCCACACACACCCACCCACACACACCCACACACACACACCACGGCGGGAAGGACACAGACGACACTTATATGGAATTTTACCTTTTTTTTCCACCTGTAGGAAACAAGTCCGTCCGGAAACGTCGGTCTTAATCTTTTGTCAGAGGTCTAGAAGTTCCCAGAAGAGACCCGGAGGAGAGGAAGAGGGAGAAGATTGCAGGGGAGACTTAAGGGAGAGAGGGAGGGAGAGGGATGGGGAGAGGCAGGAGGTGAGGGGTGGTGCCGGGGAGCAGCAGGAGGAGGAGGGGACAAGGACCCACATCAATTAAAGTTCCATTCTTCGTTAGCAGGAGTTTTGTTGTACTTGGGTGGCTGGACCCAACCAGTAATTACGGCTATACTCTCCTATGTTTTACCCCATTCAGCTGTGGCCTCTGAGTGTTGGTTCCACTTACACCAGGAGGGAAGATGGAACGGGGGTATAATATTATAAATTATATCTTAATCATTTACACACGAGAGGTAGTTTGATAGAAAGTGACGTCTGAAAATTTGCCTCAAGTCCTGTGAAGTTGCGAGCTGTGTGTGTGTGTGTGTGTGTGTGTTGTGTGTGTGTGTGTGTGTGTGTGTGTGTGTGTGTGTTATATCCTCAATCAATTGATACACTAATTGGGTCACACTGTACAACTCGTCTTCATTACGGTGTTTGAACCTGTTGATAATAATCTGTCCATCTCTACACCTACTGATGTCTTTAATTAATCTCTCTTCAATCATTCAGTCGACTTGTTTCCTTTATGTATGTTTATTCACTGTTATCTACTTAAATCTTCCTTTCTTTACCGATATTTTCCTTCACTTTTAACACATATTTAAGGATACGAACCTAAAAAAAAATTATCCTTTGTGTCTCTCGTTTCATCTTCTACCTCACCTTTTTTTCTGTCCTCAGCCTTCATCATCCACTCATAAAACTCGCTCTTATAGATATTCGTTCTTATTGGCTGTTGGAGTGAGCAACTTTCCAGAAATTTTTTGGCGCCGACCCATCATTTCAGTCTGCCTTCGGCCTTCATCAGCCAATAATAAACCCTCTTCATAAAGATACCCGTTGTTATTGGCTCTTGAGAAATCCTCCCGTGAAAATAACTTGAACGTTCATCTCGTCAATTTTCTTTTCTTTTTCTCGGTGGTATTAACTTTTGGTCCCTTTGGTTGCAGTCATCAATGGAGAAAAGGCCACATTCAACACTCCTATATTTTCCCAGAAGAGAGAGAGGACCTTGGATATGCTGATCAAAGACTTATATCAGGAACACATCAACGACAACAGAGGGGTGAGTATTGACGATCTTCACTTGTTTATTAAGGAAATTCACTTGTTTATTGACGATCTTATTACTGACGATCTTCACTTGTTTATTGACGATCTTCACTTGTTTATTGACGATCTTCACTTGTTTTATTGACGATC
Source organism: Homarus americanus (assembly GCF_018991925.1). NCBI lineage: Eukaryota > Metazoa > Arthropoda > Malacostraca > Decapoda > Nephropidae > Homarus > Homarus americanus. Next base: position 1,465,566 of record NW_024752245.1, read on the forward strand.
TTCACTATGTTTATTGACGATCTTCACTTGTTTTATTGACGATCTTCACTTGTTTATTGACACTGAAACACCTTGATCTTAGACGGCGAGAAGACCACAGCCAATGTTTATAGAATCGAATAATGTTTTCATAACCCACATACACAGGAATGTTTGTTTATGGTATCTATTGAGTCTTGTTAACATTCACTTGTATTATGACAACATTTCAGATCATGTTAAATTCATTTTTAAAAGTGAGAAGATAATTATAATTGATTTAGATAATAACGATATGATACGCATAGTTATTAGTATTTGATATATTTGGTAATAAACTGATTGCGTCACTTAATTACCTTTGCAATTAAAAAAAAACATTTGGAATATTTAAAACGTCAATTATACTGTGTCCTTGAGTTTTAAATCTCTTTTATGTATATTTTTTTCAGAATAGTGACTGATTTTATTATTTCGTTACGTTAGTTCAAGTTACCCCTAAAACGCTTGACCTAAAACCTTACGTGTGGGCAGCTGAGGTCATAACGTAGAGTTTGTTTATGTTATAGGAAGATATTACCGTAGGACAATAGTATACCATTGAATATGTAACCTCACGACGTACAGTATACCCCCCTACCCTCGGGTATTATATCCTGGCTCCCCTACTGGTGTCTCTACTGAGCTCGACACCAAATTAGTTTAAAACTTCTCTCATAGACAATCTGTAGCAATTAGCTGTTAAGGGTCGTTAAGGGTTATATAACATGCAGTGCCCCTATACACACCTCGTTATATGAGAAATGATGGTACTGGGGATATGTGGTATAAGTATGGATAAATCAAACAGGAATTGATATGATTGATGTAACTAATAACATATTGAAAATGGGAATAATTACATTCATATGCATTATTAACTTAAAATTGCCATGAATAATATTGAATGAAAATTATGCAAAGAAAATGAAAAAAAAAGATGAAGAAATATGACTTAAGGTCCATCAGTGTTATAACTACTATGTCCTTTTACTCTGATCCTTGAAGCGATAATTTAATAAAGTTAGGAAGATTTGATTACCTGATGACCCCACTTGGGTTAAAGTTCGGGGATTTGGTGAAATGACTAGACAAGCACGAGGCAGAATCGGAAGCAAGCTCTGAAAAATAAGACGATGATGATAATAATAATAATAATAATAATAATAATAATAATAAACTACTATTACTGTTTTATGGCCTCCAGCCTCCCCTTAATACCTACAACTTCACCACCGTTTTATTACCTAACTATTCTGTACAAAGGTAACGACGTACCTGAGTTAGTTAAGCCACAGATCTATGCAGCATTCAGTGACTGTTGCCTCATAGTCCATGTCTTTAACTGTTGTTAGCTTAGGGGCCGATGATCTCTTTCCCCTGAGGCAGAGCAGTGCAGACCTGAGTAGAGAGAAGGACAGTCGACATCCCAACCAGACTGCAAAGTAGCTTCTGGGCTGCTGCTTCTGTTCAGATAACACCTCGGCCAGTCTTGCATGGAAGCATCTTGCACTTGGTCCCATCCCGCCAGAGGTTATGAACACCAGAGGAGTGAAGCTGCCTTGATCCACGTTCTGAATTCTCTGTGCTACGCCCTGTTCTTGTCGTTCTCGTTCCTCCTGTGTGCAGCATCGAGAGACGAGTCACGGTGACATGCGGTTCTGGGGTCGAATGTCCTGATATCAAAGAAGGCTCACTGTCCCTGCGTCCAGAATCCTCGAGCGCTGGGGCTTCGTTGGTTTTGTTGGCAGTCCTTTGATGAATTACGACTGATACTACTACTATTCCTGATATTACTTCTACTACTAATACTAATATAATAATAATAATAATAGAAATAAGGACAATGAAATGATAAATGGAGTCGGCCGTAAAAGCAGTCTTTGACCCAGGCTTCGTGGGGAGTAAGCATGAAAAAGTTTTAATAGTTCCTTCGAGGGGAAGACGGTCTTAATAAGTCCAGGGCCTCGGGGTGACACAGAGACCTGATCAGGGAACACCATATTAAAGGTGAGGGAGATAGGAAGAGGGATGTAGGGAGGATGAGGGAGAGAGAGGAGGGAGATAGGGAGAAATAGGAAGATAGGGAGGAAAAGGAAGATAGGAAGGATGGAGGAGACGGAGGAAGACAAGTCAGTAACTAATTGCAAAAGAGAGAGAGTGAATAAATAAGTAGATAAGACAGAGAAGAGTGAGTCCTCCTTGGTAGTCTCTCTCTCTCTCTCTCTCTCTCTCTCTCTCTCTCTCTCTCTCTCTCTCTCTCTCTCTTCCTCTCATCTTTCATCCTTCCTTCCCTCCCTCACCTCACCTTTCCTCCCTTCACGTACACCCTTCCCATACCTCTCTCGCCCTTCCATTCCCTCCTATACAACCCTTCCTTTCCTCCCCACCACTCACAGATAAACAACAACAACAGTTCCCCTGTATGAAGGGTCATATCCTCCCTCCCTCCCTCCCTCTCTCTCCCTGGTCAAGTGTGTGTGCGTAGGCAGGTAAATTGCCAATCAGCTGGCCCAGGATCACCTGCGGCCTCCACACACACACACACACACACACACCTCGTGGAACATGTATATTTATAGTTTCTGATGTGTATTGAGAGGTTATGATTGCTATACGTGTGTGTGTGTGTGTGTGTGTGTGTGTGTGTGTGTGTGTGTACTGTAGTTGAGTGCAGGAAAGAGAGAGAGAAAACAAACTCGCCCCCTGTAGCCCACGCCGTGTTAGTTTACCACCTCATGTCAGTGTTGTTAGTGAGTGGTGGTGAAGTTTCCATTTATAGTTAACATACCTCTACTCTCTCTCTCTCTCTCTCTCTCTCTCTCTCTCTCTCTCTCTCAATAATTCCTCTTCTGATTTCCGGGATTTTTTTTTTCATTTTTTATTGTTAAAGTTTGAAAGAAATACTGGATAACCTAAGTGTATAATTACGTATAATATGATGTTATATATACGGGTAATTATATCAATACCGCCGTAGTTAGTATAGTGAATTTTATATACATATAAGTTTTAACGTGGTTTAAAGTGTAGCTATTCCCTTAGTTCTTTGTTTTTATTTTAATCCTTGTATATCTACGTTAATCCTTGTATATCTACGTTAATCCTTATATGTCTACGTTAATCTTGTTATTTCTGCGTTAATCTCCTAATCTCTTAAGCTAATCTGTCCTTTCACTTTCCACAACATTCATAACATTCTCATTATATCAATTTTTTTTATCATTCTTCTCATTTTTTTACGCCCTTCTTAACATAGAATCTCTACATTATTATTATTTTGTTTATCCATTTCTGCGTCATTCGAATTTTCTTTGTTTCCCTCATTCGTTGTTTTGAATTTTTTGTTTTGTTTGTTTTGTTTTGTTTTGTTTCTTTGCGTGTCTCTGATTCTCGCTTGAGTGTCATTGTTTTTCGTTGGTGTTTCCGACCTGAGGTGCATCACGGGAAATTGGCTTCCTCCTCCTCCTCCTCCTCTTTCTTCTCTTTCTCCTCCTCCTGTTTCTCCTCTTCCTTTCCCTCCTCTTCCTCCTCCTCCTCCTCCTCCATCAGGCGAAAGTGGACAGTTAATTACCAAGTGAGGGTGGACAGGTGGAGGTGTTTATCTTCTTGTTCATATCTGTCCATCTCCCCTTGTTTGTTCATATCTGTTCATGTCCCCTGTTTGTTCATATCTGTCCATCTCCCCTTGTTTGTTCATATCTGTTCATGTCCCCTGTTTGTTCATATCTGTCCATCTGCCCTGTTTGTTCAGATCTGTTCACCTCCCCCTGGTTATTCACACTATATAAGGCTGCTCCTTCATGACCTTCAGTACACAACTATTGAACATTTTATCAGCTGTATTTATATTCGATCAAATGTGTAACTACTCAACCTACCGTAAAGGAACATTTTGACGTGTTTCTGTAAATTTTCGTGGCTGAGGAATGAAGCACTTGTGTGATGGTTGGGACAGCTGTGCAGGTGTTGTTGGATGAGCTGTGCAGGTGTTGCTGGATGAGCTGTGCAGGTGTTGTTGTTGTTACATCAGTTGTGCAGGTGGTGTTGTTGCATCTGTTGTGCAGGTGTTTTTGTTGTATCAGTTGTGCAGGTGTTGTTGTTGTTACATCTGTTGTGCAGGTGTTGTTGTTGTTGCATTAGTTGTGCACGTGTTGTTGTTGTTGCATCTGTTGTGCAGGTGTTGTTGTTGTTGCATCAGTTGTGCACGTGTTGTTGCACGTGTTGTTGTTGTTGTATCAGTTGTGCAGGTGTTGTTGTTGTTACATCTGTTGTGCAGGTGTTGTTGTTGTTACATCAGTTGTGCAGGTGGTGTTGTTGTTACATCTGTTGTGCAGGTGTTTTGTTGTATCAGTTGTGTGTGTTGTTGTTACATCTGTTGTGCGGTGTTGTTGTTGTTGCATTAGTTGTGCACGTGTTGTTGTTGTTGCATCAGGCAGGTGTTGTTGTTGTGCATTGTGCAGGCGTTGTTGTTTTTGTTGTATCAGTTGTGCAGGTGTTGTTGTTGTTACATCTTTTGTGCAGGTGTTGTTGTTGTGCATTAGTGCAGTGTTGTTGTTGCATCTGTTGTGCAGGTGTTGTTGTTGCATCTGTTGTGCAGGTGTTGTTGTTGCATCTGTTGTGCAGGCGTTGTTGCTGTTGTTGCATCAGTTGTGCAGGTGTTGTTGTTGCATCAGGCGGTATTTACATAGGTGCGTCTCAGGCCCTTGCTGCCTGCTCTTCTCCCTTCCGCTCCAGTGATCACTTTTATTGTGTGTCTCTGTTCCCCCATCGTGCATTTTCCCCATCGTGTATTTTCCCCAGTTTCCTTCAGTATACCATCATGGCTAACACCACCTCTTCTTCTTCGCCTCCTACAGACGATGCTGAACCGACGGGCCTTCAGTGACGTGCTTCCTGACCCTCCTAGATCCTCCAGGAGAAAGGAGGAGGCGAGACAGGTCAGTCCTACTCCTCCTCCTGTGTGTGTGTGTGTGTGTTTTAAAAATCGTCATCCACTTTGAAATTAATTACACTTCAATGTGAAATATAACTATAAACCTCCAATTCCAAACCCACATATTAAACCCTGTATAAAAAATAAAACACTCGTGTAAAGTTTGGTTTATTTAATCACAAATGACTTAATATTGACCAGCAGCTACAATTAATTTATGTAAATTTTGAGATAATTAATTAGAATCGAAATAATTTACCTTAACCAATCCGTGTAAATACTGACTTAATTAACCAGAATTAGATCATTTAAAGAATACCTGTAAATACTCACCTTTAATTAGCCAGAATTAGATCAATATTCGTTTGTTTACACCGCATGTATTTGTCTTCCGAGTTCTATTGTGAATTCTTCCTTTGGTGTTGTATCGTGTACATTGGGAGACTCGGACCAATTACAGGGATTAGTCACATTCCCGCTAACACTGGTGCAAATTAAACAGTTTCCCCGCAAAGGCGAAGTTCTCTAAGTTTGGTAATTTGACCCGTAGCGTCTAGTGGCCTGCCTTCCTTCCTAGTCCGGCCGAGCGTCTCTCTCTCCTTCCTTCCTTCTTCGCTCCAACTCTCCACAAGCGGATAAAATCGAGTAATAATAAGAAAATAGATAAAAATGAAGACATGTTTGTTTATAGAAAGAGAAGATAATTAATATGTTATATGCATATACAATAAAAAAATAATACAATAACGTATAATGTAATTGTGTTGTATTTATTTAATGTAATGCAAGTTATGTATTTAGTGTAGTAATTTAACATAGGCGGTGTTATACATAAAAAATATCATCTGATTTATACCTTTGTTTTGCGTGTATATGTCCCTAAGGTATATATATATGCGAAATATATCCTCAATGAAAAGTATCTGTATAAAATATATATCTTTCGTGAGTATCTCTGCTTCTTAAATATCCCTCTTGAGGTATATTCCTAATGGAGGGATATCTTCGTGTCAGGATATCTTTATGGATATTTTTTATGAAGAATATTCTTAATTTGGATGTATAGTGAATTTTCTCATATATTTATTTATTTTTTCCGTCTCACTGTTTTAATGGGTTAGTTCTATGGTAGGTCTAACATCACACAGGTAGAGTTCATTGACACCTGTAAAGTCCAATTTTCTTACAGGTAGAGTTATTCACACCTGTAAACTCTACCTAGCATTGCTTCAATGGATATCATTAAGATCAGTTAGTTTTTTCCCCACAAGCAAGCACACACACACACACACACACACACACACACACACACACACACACACACACACACACCAGAACTCTACTTTACTCGAGTCATTTAAGCAGAGTTTCCCGGACAGTAATTTAGTCTTCCATTATCAGTTGAGTCTTCCAATTTTGCTTAGTTGTCAAGATGTAGTGAGTGAGTGAGTGAGTGAGTGAGTGAGAGGTCCCACTACCTTCTTAACTTACCTGGTATTAACTCTACATGATCACTCCCACCTAGACATTGAATAAAGAATAGTTAGTTCATACAATACTGACTCTACTTACACTCTACTTGTTACGGGTGTAGGTAGAGTTCCAAGGCTCATTTAGACTCTATTGGCCATGCAGGTGAGTTCCAAGACCCAACTAACTCTCCTTGACTTTGCAGGTAGAGTTCGTGAGATTCGGGCAGGCGCTGAAGCTGGACACTATAGTAAAGGGTGATGCCCCAACCTCCCTCGCCACCACCGGCCTCTTCAAGCGAACGGTAGGTCCTGGAGGAGGAGGAGGAGGAGGAGGAGGAGGAGAGGAGGAGGAGGAGGAGGAGAGAAGTGGAGGAGGAGGAGGAGGCGGCGGAGGGGGGAGGGGAGAGGAGGAGGAGGAGGAGGAGGGAGGCGGAGAAGGCAGGGGAGGAGGGAGAGGCAGAAGAAGAGGAGGTGGCAGCAGAGGAGAAGGAGAGTAGGAGGAGGTGGAAGCAGAAGAGGAGGTTAATAAACTCATAGGATAAGAAAATGAAAGTGTAAGAAGAGGAAGAGGAAGGAGAAAGAGGGAGGGAGAGGAGGAGGGGGAGGAAGAGGATAATGACATTAGAAGTGAGAGATAAAGGAGAAGTAGGAAGATAATAACGAAAAGAACAATAACAGTAGTATTAGACACAGGAGGAGGAGGAGGAGGAAGGAAGAGGAGGAAGGAAGGAAGAGGAGGAAGGAAGACATTAATAGGAGGAAAACGATGAGTTATATGAATTGGGAGGAAGGAAAGGAAGAGGACATGGAGGAAAAGCGATGAGGAAATAAGAGAAATATATAAGGATAAAGGAATTGTGTATGAAGAACAAGAGAGATGGGGAAAAGAAGAGAGGGAGAGAAAGGAGAAGAGGGGGAGAGAGAAGAGAAGAATTTTTGAAAGAGGAAAAAAGGAAGTAAGAGAAATAATGAAGATTGTAAGAGGGTGTGAAGAGAAGCTTATGATCGACAGCAAGAGAGGAGAATAAAGAAAGAGGAGAAGAGAGAAAGAAAAAAGAGAAATACGAGAGAGAAAGAGAGAGAGAGAGAGAGAGATACTAAAACAAAATACACGATAAAAGCGTAATAAGTAACAATACAGAAGAATGAAACAAAACAGAGAAAAAAGTAGATCGAATTAAAACAAAAGTAGATTGAAAAAAAAGACATAAGAAATAAATGAAAGATGGATAGATAAATGAGAAGAGGAAATAGCGTAACAAAAGAGGAAAATCCACAACAGGCAATAATTATTCGCACTATTGAATCTTACAGTCGACTGAAGAAATGTAAACAGGAGGAAACTGCAAACAATACCGAGAGATTAAGCAAGAATGTGTAAACAAAAGCAGTGATTCTGTGCTCATGACCTGACGATTCACAAATGATAATAAACTTGGTGATTCACTATTGTTTGTTTGAGAATTTGGGTGATCCAGTGTTATGTTATGTTGATTTAGTGAAGCTTGTTAGAAAATTTGATACTATGTTCATATGATAGTTTGGTGATTAAACTACGAAGGACCTGGTGATTCGGTGATGCTAAGGACCTGGTGATTCAATAAAGCCTTATACCTGGTGATTGAGTGACTCCTCTTCAGGACTTGGTGATTCATTGACTCACTAAAGTCTTGAAGATTCAACTACCCTAAGAACCAACGATTCACTTAAGAACTTATGGTGATTCAGATTCACTTCTCATTTTGGTGAATCGACGAAGCTACAACGAACACGCATCACGACAGACGAAACTACTGTACAACGAACACAAGACGGCAGACAAGACGGCAAGCAAGCGATAAGAAAATAATGACCACAAAGAAATTATTCCATATACCATAATATTAATCTGTTATGAGTGTAGTACGTAAAACTGAAAGACACTTGAAGGCAGAAAAAAAAATATACATAAACATTGCTTAAGGTATCTGAAGCTTTTGGAAATTAATGATTATTGACTTATTTATAATTCAATGTTTACCAAGAAGCTAACTCAGAAGGCGTGCTTGATCTTGATAAAAAAAAAAGATGGTCTAATTACTGATTTTTTTTTTCATTACGGTGTTTTAAATTTGCATGTTGGAGGAACACACAGTTGATGGTCGTCATCACTGGAGCCTTAGAGTGTGTTTCGCGAGATTATTTCATGGTATTACATAGGGTTGTCTTAGTGAGGGTAGGGAGGCCATGTTGTCTTTGTGAGGATAGGCAGGGTACGTTACCTTACTGTTGGTATGGAGTCAGAGAGTCCGGGAGTAGAGGGTCGGGGAGTAGAGAGTCGGGGAGTAGAGGGTCGGGGAGTAGAGAGTAAGGGAGTCAGCTAGTCAAGCAGTCACCCCACCTACACCGTCTCTCGTTACCTGGACTCACTCACCGTAACGTAAAAAACAGGAACCTCTACCTTAGTGACCACTGTTGACACAACCTCTGTCCCGGGTTGACTGAAGCTCTTGCAGATGTACAAAGAGGGAGGTAGGAGGAGTGAGAGATGGTGTGTGTGTGTGTCCCTGTGTCTGTGTGTCCCTGTGTCTGTGTGTCCCTGTGTCTGTGTGTGTCTGTCTCTGTGTGTGTGTCCCTGTGTGCAAATGTGTCAGGTTGAGAGAGAGGGAGAGAGAGTGTGTGTGTGTGTGTGTGTGTGTGTGTGTGTGTGTGTGTGATGGTCGCAGGTGTGTGTATGGTAGTGTTAAGGGCACTAGTGGCTGGCAGTGTGTGTGTGTGTTATAAGTGAAGTGACTCGTATCATGTACAGAAGAGTCCTGAAGTGACGGCTCTTACTGTTTATGATCCTCTCTCCCCCTCTCCTCCTCCTCCTCATGGTGTGTGTGTGTGTGTGTGTGTGTGTTCCTCATAAAGTCTTCTACTATATCAATTCATTTAACACTCCCTACCATCAATTTAACTTAGAGTAATGTTTAAATTATTATCATTATTATTATTATTATCATTATTATTATTTATATGTTTGATTGGATACGAGAAAAGGGTCTCCTATCCCTTCCTCTCCTCTTCACTCTGTATAAAGGATGAAGATAATAACCACCACGTCCAGCACAGGAGATGTGAGAAGCGACGAATATACAGACAGATTAAACTGCTTTTGATTACACTTTAAAAAAAAAACATTAAATAAATAAAAATCTTTAATTAACTTAAATGCAGTAATTGGGGCACATTAACTATTTTGCGACACATTCCAAATCAAATTACTACGATATTGTGATGAAAACAGTCCAGGGAAATGTCACTAACTAGGAAACATTCATCCAGACAATACGTAGTGTATGTCCTTGTGGATATCTGGTTATTAATGTATTTTTTTGTGTATGCCTGTGTGAATAAATGTATGTATGTGTAGGTGTTAGTATACAAGCGTGGTGTATATATGTTAACGTATGTATGTAAATGTTATGATGTCCAGGTATATTTATTGCATGTTTTGGTATATCTATATCTGTCTACTTGAGAGATTAAGGCAATTTTTAATTTTTTTTTTCTTCAAATTTTCCAAACACCAAATTTAAGTCTAAAGGAAGTATAATTATTGATAGCTCTTGTTTGTTCTTGTTATTATTATCTAAACTTTATCATTAAACCTTATGTGCTGTTTGTTTATCAGTTATTACATTACAGTGATTTGTTATGGGTAATAGAAGAGAGTTTGTTATACCTATAGTGTAATGATGACGTCTTTTGTTGTGGGTGTAATGGTAGAGATGTATGTATACGTGTGTGTGTGTGTGTGTGTGTGTGTGTGTGGTTATTTCAAGTACTGGTGGATGTTCACTGTTTGGATGTCTTTGTTGAACTCATCAAAATGTTCATCAATGCCTTCAGTGCAATGTTCAGAATATCTCCATAAAGTATTCAGAAAATCTCCATAAAATGTTCAGAAAAGCTCCCTAAACTCTTCAGAAAAATCTCCCTATTAGAAAAATCTCCCTAAACTCCAGAAAATATCCCTAAACTCCAGAAAATATCCCCAAACTTCAGAAAAATATCCCTATCAGAAAAATCTCTAATACATTCAGAAATCCCTCACTGAAACGCTGATGATAACTTACTGTGGAATAATCCTACAACTCATAACTATATAGAGATATATACCATTTCTATAATGTTTATGATGTTGATGAACCCTACGTCACTTGAGAAATGTTGGAAATGTTAGCTCAGATGTGACATGTCTAAAGTGTTTTGCAGATGTGATATGTTTATAAAGCCTGATTTCTTTTAAATGTTTGAGTGACTTCTTCCTGTTACTTGTTCACCTGTTTAGAGACGGTAAGGAATGCTCTTTGTTTCTGGAGTGTCTTAGAATCTTGTCTGTCAACATCTGAAAAGTTTTTGGTTGTGATAGAGTGCGGTGAACTCTTCTCCTTGTAGTGTTTAGGAACCTTTGATCAAGGCTGTGTCCATGTTCTTAATAAAATGTTTAGTAACCCTGAGTGTTTCTGAAATGTTTACAGAAAATTTCATTAACAACTTTTTTTCTATGTAATGTTCCAACTTCTAAAATAGTGTTTCGAAGCATCAGGTACAGTGTTTAGTGATATTTAGAAACCCTTTTCCTGCCTCTGAGATGTATGGGACCCCCCTTTTCCCACCCCCCACCCCCATTATATATCTATGAATGTATCTTTTTCAAACATGTTTACTAACTCTTCTTTGTCATTTGTTTAGGATCCCTCTTGGTAGAATTTTTCTTCAACATGTTCGACGATCTCTACAGCACATTGTAACACAGTTGTCCTCCCGTAGTGTTCAGTCGCCTCTATAAAAAAGTGTGTCTTTCCTCCTCCCCCCCAGTTAACAGAGGGCTCAAATGGTTCCCCTTCAACCTCCACCACCGCTCTCCATGCCAGGGTATGTCATCCCCTGCCTGCTGTCTCTTGCATCTGTCTGCCTGTCTGTCTCCCTGTCAATCTAGCTGTCTCTCTGTATATTCCCGTCCCAGATGGCTCTATCGGTTCTTCCAACTCCTCCGTCGTTCTCCGCCCCAGGGTATGTCGACCCCCTGCTTGATTTCTCTTGCATCTCTCTGTTCGATCGTCCTGGTAGCTCCCTAGTTTGTCCACGTGTCTGTCTTTCTAGCCCCCCTGTCGTAAAGTATTCCAGTGGCACCCTGTCCATATCATCTGGTCTTTGTAAACAGGGTACACTGGGCCCCGTCCAGTCGTCGCTCACGTCTTTGTTTATGTAGCAATTTGTCTAGTTCTCTGAGTTGTGTCTTTGAGTGTTGTATATTAGATTTGTGTCTCGTTGTCTCGTTGTGTCTGTCTTTCTTTTCCCGGTTATATGTTTATATACCGTTTGTTAATTTGTCTATATTTTTCGAAAATTCTCAGTAGCTGTCTGTGTGCCTGTCTAATTAATTGTCCTTTTATTATTTCCCGTTTGTGTTTACGATTCGGTGTTTTTTTATTGTCTATTTCTGTCGACGGGGATAAATCTGTTTATGTTGACACATCTTTCTGTATGTTTGACAGTAAAATCTTGTTTCTGATTCATCCCTTTGTCTAGTCTGTATTTGTGTCTCAAGACAGAAAGAATATCACGCTGCTTGACTTTCATAACTTGCACTCAGGCATTTTGCATTCCAATGTCTGTGCATGATTTTGTAACTGCATGTTTTAGAGATATGTAACCTGATATCCATGTACTGTATCGTGTTTATGTTACGTTATCGTATGTATCATCGAAGTGTTTGTACCGACTCGCTTATGTTACGAAATTCCTGAGAAAAAAAAACATAGAATTGAACCAGATATATTATTTTTTTCAGCGTGATTGTCGTTTCAAAATATCAAATAGGAGGGATCCAATTCCAAGGTTGAGGGTTCAAGCTCGAAGTAGAAGAGTTTGTATTCGAATTAATAAACCAAAGATATCGAACTCCAAGTAGAGATAATCGTAGTCCATGTATTACATTTTGAACAATTTAAATGCCTTGGGAGAGACATTCACGTTCTTTAGTATCAAACTCAAAAAATAAAAAAAGAGAAATGCAAATAGAGATTAGATTTAAAGTAAATAAATTTGAACTATATGAAGGCGAGCTCATATCTTAGGTATAAGGGTTCAAACTCCCGGTAATAGGGTTTAAACTATAAGTACTGTAAACGGGAGGCAAGAGAGAGCATAGATTATGTAGGGAACTTTAGACTCGTAAGTAGTATGAGTCAAGGTCTTTATGAAAACATTTAAACCTACATAGAAAGGTTTCGAATACCATGGAGGGAAAGATCAAATGTTGTAGTACAGAAGTTAAAGTTGAAGAAGTAAGGTATAGTCCCCTTCACTAGTGGGTTTACAGGGGTCGTCAGGTTGTGTGCGGTGTGGCAGCGCTGTGTTTGGTTACACTCGACAGAAGGAAACTCGCAATAGCAAACATACTATGAAATCAAATTAAAACAATATTAAAACAAATATCTCAATGTAATGATTTGTGGAATGTTTTTATGACGAGCCTCTGTAAACGCACTAGTGAAGGGGACTGTACCAAGGCTATATGACTAGCCCCTGTAAACGCACTAGTGACTGTACCAAGGCTATAGACGAGCCCCTGTAAACGCACTAGTGAAGGGGACTGTACCAGGCTATAGACGAGCCCCTGTAAACGCACTAGTGAAGGGACTGTACCTAGGCTATATGAGAGCCTGTAAACGCACTAGTGAAGGGACTGTACCAAGGCTATATGACGAGCCGCCCGACTGTACCTGCTAGGCTATATGACTGTAGCACCCTGTGTAAACGCACTAGTGAAGGGGACTGTACCAAGGCTATATGACGAGCCCCTGTAAACGCATTAGTGAAGGGGACTGTATATCTTGCACACACTGGTTTCACCGCACGTGTAGACATGTGCACAACACACATATTCACGTCACTTGTTACCACACACACACACGCACACACAATGGCTTATGTTAAAGATGATTGACTCACTTATCACAACTTTATCGTTACGTTATCATCTCTTGACAGCTTCTCTCACACACACCTCCACACTCCCTCACTCTCACCACTACTCCCTCACTCTCACCACTACACTCTCACCACTACTCCCTCACTCTCACCACTACTCCCTCACTCTCACCACTACTCCCTCACTCTCACCACTACACTCTCACCACTACTCCCCCACCCTCATCACCCCTCCCCCCCTCTCCCCAATTGGTAATATTGCCAAGTTTAATTAACAATAATTTCCCGCCATTGGGTGCAAACCGACCGACATATTTCTGGGCATTAGCAACACATATTGTAGAAGAATCAATCACTCTCCCCGGGCTTCTGCTTTTATAGATCCATAACAGGTGTGTGTCTGTGGTGCTCGGGGTGAGGGCAGCCGTACCAGAGGGAATAAGAGAGAAATGTTGTAAATGGGGAGGAGAGACATGAAGAATAACAGTCAAGACACACGGAGAAGCTAGATGATGGTGGTTATTCACAGACGTAAAATTGAATCTTCAGAAAGAATAGCGACTGGGAGTAGACTATGATGTGATAAATTGTTTTCTAAACGATGTAGTTGATGCGTGTAAGGGAGAGAGAGACGAGTGTTAGACGGAAGGAACTGTATAGTGTAGGAAATGAAGTAGAAATAAGTCATCAAAGGAAAGTGACTCCTGAAAGCGACGCGATAGAATACTGGATCGTGTTATGGAACGCATTACGACAGGGATAAAATGCAGCAGCGGCAGTGATCGTCGGCGGCCCCCTCTCCCTTGACTCAGCCTCAGGTCCCAACAATAGAGCTATTCTCTGGCAAACGGACCGTCTTACAAGTCACTTACGAGTCATAAAGCAAACTAATCGGAGTAATATCACCCTTTGCAACGTAGCCTCGACCATCGGCCGTGCGGAAGATAAGAACTAAATGACACGTGAACTAACTTTTCATGGAATTTGTTGCACGCAAAACCAACGAGTAATCGATGGTAGGTTTTAATGACTCGTGAAATAACTTTTTTATGAAAATTTAGGGGGAGAGAAAAATTTACATTACATCACAGGGAAGAGGAAATAAATATAAGGGGGGAAAACTCGGAGGAAAATATAGATAGAAGAGGAAAGAATGTTTGTCAGAGATACACAAATTAACTAAGAAATAAGAAGAGGAAGGAAAAATTAACCAAGATACACCTTAAGTGTCTCAGTGGTGGGAGAGATGAGCTTCGGTCAGTAACTCAGAAGAAAAATAAGACGAGAGGAAAGATTCTCAATTATTTAACAACTTGAAAGATTTTGACTTTGCAAATTTATTATCGAAAAGCAAAATATATCATTGATAAGAATAAATGCTCTCTCTCTCTTCTCTCTCTCCTCTCTCTCTCTCTCTCTCTCTCTCTCTCTCTCTCTCTCTCGAGCTTCCAATAAAATCTTTGTATAAATTCTCCAGCCCCGTTAGCTGCTCAGTGTAGAATATTTACGCCCTCATCCTGTCACTAATATGCAAATAAATGCGCATTTCTTAATCTTGTACACTTTTTTCTTGAGAGTTGAACCACCAAAATTAAAAATGTGCGTCGGGAATATTTAAATTTAATGAACTTGGCGAGAAGGCGGGCAGACGGGTTTTTTCTATCATTAATATTTATCTTTTTTTTTTTTTTTAGTAAACAAGAGGAAAATTTGATGAACATGTACTAAAAAATTTGCAAATTAATTGATATTGTTTATTTAAGCGTACGAGAGTTTTACAGCAGATGAATGGCAACGTGGTGATTGATAGTGGCAATGGGTTTATGCCACACTGCCAGACGTACATTAAGTTATATATTTTTATCTAGGACTTAAAACTTGGAACGAAATCTTACAAATGATTATCGTAATCTTATAAATAGATAGAGAATAGACAATAATTACATAGTATCAATATTTGTTTTTTTTTAAAGTAAGACCCTTGGTAGTTCTACTTAGTTTTAGTAGTTTTATTTACCTGTTAATGACTAGCTTTTTAGAATTACACCTGTTTCAGTATATATTGTTATAATACCATCACCATCTACCTCACCCCCCCCCCTCTCCTACAGATCCTTACCTACCTCTCTCTCTCTCTCTCTCTCTCTCATAATTTCCCCCTTACCTTATTCTTTGTCTAACCCAACCTAACCTAACCTTACCAACCCAAACTATTCCTCTTTCTTCCTCTATCCATTACCCACCCTATCTCCCCATCCATTACCCACCCTATCTCCCTCTATCCATTACCCACCCTATCTCCCTATCCATTACCCACCCTATCTCCCCAAGCACAGTGTACTAATGTCTGTCTCTCCGCCGTACAGCCATGGGAACCTCAGTGTTGTTACCCCGACTTTCCCTACGAGGTGGTGTGTGGAGACTCGTGGGGGGAGAACCGCCTTCTACTGGCTACTACCGAGGGAGTCTTCTTGGTCGAGGGTGAGTAACTAAACCTTATACTTGAGAGTCTTATGAGGTATGAGTCGAGTTTTAGTTTTTTTTCTCTTAAATGGTGTTGGGGGTTTAAGGTCCTACTCGGGTTTTGTTTGGGTTTAATTGTCCCTCTCAAGTGTTGCTGGGTTTAATGTGCCACTTAAGTGTTTAAGTTACCACTCAAGTGTTACTTAGGAGAGAAATATCCCAGAGGTTCAAGTGATGATAGCTACAAGATTTAATGGACAGACACAGAGTCAACCAGACAGGAAATTTAAGTAGACAGACAAAACATAAAGAGACGGTGGATAAATGACAATATAAACAGAAAAACAGACAGAAGAGACAAACACGTAGAAAGTGACAGTCAGATACATAAAGAGACAGACCAAAACAGATAAACAAACTAGTAAAAGCTAAGAGACAGAGAGAGACAGACAGACAGACAGACAGACAATAAAAAACGTGAGGGTGACAGACAAGTTCCAGCACCGCGTTTTCCTGCCATATTTTCCGTTATGCAAATCAGGAGCGTCGGAAAAGTGGCGCGGGTGGTGATGACAGGTAAATCAGAGGCCCTCCATCCCACAGCCTACCCCAAAGGTCTTAAAATCCCACAAACTTTTCCTGTATTGATCTGCTGTAATCTGATCAGCTAAAGGTCATTCCGTTAGCTGTTTTGAGGATTGGTGAGCATTGCGTCATCGCCTCTCCTGTTCGTGTCAGATATTTTCTAGTTTTGTTTTCTTTGTTTTTCTTTCTTCTATAATTCTGTAATGTTGAGACCATGAGAGGATTTGAGATTATAGATGGGTTTTTTTTAATATTTAAATCATGTAATTTAAGTCTGTGGTTATAAAAGGGTTTTGATGTATTAAAATTGCAATCAATTTATGTGTGAAAGATTTTATGCTCGTATCCTTCCACCTTGTTTTTTCAGTCTTCCCACACACACACACACACACACACACACACACACACACACGCGCGCGCGAAAGGAATTTTTGTTGAGGCAATCCACTTGTTTATAAGAAAAATAATATATACAATCCATTTTTTTTTACGAATTTTTGTGGACACTTTCTTGAGACTTTAACACGAGAAAAAAAAATCTTAAAAATCACAAAAAAATCTAACTATGGTGCTGCCCCCCCCTCAAAAAAAAACTCGCTGTGTTTTACCAAGGCCCCGTGAATGATGCCAAAGAAGAAATTCGCCACAACAGTAAACTTCGCTAATGGTCACGACAGTGTGAAAGTTGCGACAATAGGCGGCTAAGAGGAGACATGATGAGAAAAAAAGTGAGAGTTAAGACCCAGAGTCTTTGCCAGGATAAGACCTCTGAACCTAACGAAGGAGGCAGGTGGGGGAGGGTAGGAAGGTGAGGGAGGTGGGGGAGGTAGGAGGATGGGATTGAGGGAGAGAAGCGGTGGAAAGGAGAGACCAGATGACGCCTCGCCTCTCCACATCTTTACCTCTCCATTCATCTGTCCTTTCTTTCCTTCTTTCTCCTCTTCCTTACGCTCCTCCTTCCCTACCTCCCTCTCTCCCTCCCTCCACAAGGCTCTGTTCTTTTCCATTACTTTTCTGTTCCTCTCCTGTCCTCTCCCACATTGCCTCTTCTCTCTTCCGTCCCGGTTGAATTAACTAGACCTTGGTGCTGGACGATGTCATAAGATACTTACCCTCTGTTCTCCTTGTCTTCCTATCATCATTCTCTTCCTCTACCTCCCTTTCTCCTCTTCTCTCTGTTCACCTTCTCTCCCTGTCGTCTCTCTCTGCCCTCCTTCTCCCTTTCTCCTCTTCTCTCTGTTCACCTTCTCTCCCTGTCGTCTCTCTCTTCCTCTACCTTCTGCCCGCCTCCCCCCTTTCTCCTCTTCTCTCTGTTCTCCTCTCCCTCTCTTCTCTTGCATGTTAGATCCTTGCCCGTCAAAACCTAAAAGGCGACTTTATTCGTAGGAAGCGTTCTGATGTATAACGTAAAACCCACTAAAGAGAACAGCTTAGCATTCGTCCCCTCAGCCTTCGAACTTAAGTAAAATCCACCTTGAATTTTTTTTTGTTCATCCTTACTCCACACATCTGATTGTTTTGATTGTGGTAATGTATATAATTTTTTATTGTGGTAATGAATATAACTGTGAACGCTTTCCTTACGTCAGTTATAGCAGTGGGAATATCAAATCGAAGATAAATTAATTTTTTGATAGTTTTGATATAATTAAAGTGTAGTTATTCTAAGTAGTGTTTAGGTTGTTTAGATAACTGGGGGAATATTTTACCATATGAATAAGACAATTAATGTTATTTAAGAACTTTAATTCTCTTTTTTCTTTACTCTTGGAAATGCTACATGATTCATTGCTGGTTTTTTTTTGGCCACCTTATGTGTGACGTGACTACTTACACAGTCTACGAGATGTTAGGAGGATATCTCTCTCTCTCTCTCTCTCTCTCTCTCTCTCTCTCTCTCTCATCTTTGCTGCTATAGTTTTATGCCAGTCTTCGGAGTCTCTTGAATTTTTTACTCCCATTTGCCTTTGAGGATCTTACGTTCCACTGAGGCCAGCTGGGGAGAAGAATTGTAAAGGAGAGAAGATGGAGGAGAGATAAGAGAAGATGATAGGCAAAGGGCACAAGGGAGAGAAGGTATAAACAAAGGAAAAGGAAGTTGGACAAAAAAAATGACACAGTGTATAGGGGAGGTCAGGAGGTTGAGGAAAGAGGAAGAAAGGAATGGAGATAAATGAAAGGAAGAAGGAAAGAGACAGAGCTATAAGATACGATATATGGTGGAGGTAAAGGGAGAGAGGAGCGTGGAGGAAGAGAATGTGGAATAGGGAGGTAGACAACTATATTGGAAGAGAGAGAGAGAGAGAGAGAGAGAGAGAGAGAGAGAGAGAGAGAGTTTTAAAGATAGAAAGCTGATGTGTGGTAGGGAGGTGCGGGTAGTGTAGTGAATGATCATATACTGTCCCCTGTCCACATTATATGTGTGTGTGTGTGTGTGTGTGTGTGTGTGTGTGTGTGTGTTTGAGTGAGTATATGTTGTAATCCACCATAGAAAACGGTATCTATGGCTGTTGTTCTCTAGTGGTTTCTGGTATTAATGTATTGCTCTCCCCATTCTTACTGAGCCTTATCTAATATCTCCCAAAACTTATCGTTCTATCTCACTACTTCTCTCTTCTTCTCTTCCATCCTCTGCTTATTTTATTTTTTATTATTTTTCTTTTTTGCTTCATTTTCTTTTTCGCAATTTTTTTTTCTTTTTATTTTAATTTTAATCGTTTATTTTTATTTATCCTTGTTTTTATTTCCAGTTATCTCCCCACTAACTACCTACAGTGTTCTCTCCCCACTAATTGGTTCTCTCTCCAACAGAGGGCGTGGCTCACCGTCTCGTGTTCGACAAGAGTGTACAAGTGAAACAACTGAGTGTGGTAGAGGCGC
Organism: Homarus americanus; assembly: GCF_018991925.1. Lineage (NCBI taxonomy): Eukaryota > Metazoa > Arthropoda > Malacostraca > Decapoda > Nephropidae > Homarus > Homarus americanus. The sequence continues at coordinate 1,484,883 of NW_024752245.1, forward strand.
ACGGAATCCTCCTCTTGAGAGCTGATAAAGGTATTCGATGCTATTTATATACGATCCTTCTTATAATATTCGATCCTATTTACAATATTCGACCCTATTTATAGTATTCGACCCTATTTATATAAGTACTGAATTGAATTACATAGTTCTGCTCCCAACTCATTTATCTTCAATCTTCGGGAGACATCTGGACAGGCACTGGGTAGTAGAATAATAAATAAGTAAATAAAATAAATAAAAAAAATAAATAAATAAAATCCTGGAAAACAATTGTCATGAAATAAGATTAGAAAAATGAAGAGAGGAAATAAAACTCACAAGAGCAATATATGACCTTTGCTTCCTAGGGGGAAAATCATCCATTCTTGAATACGAATATTTTTGTCTCTATTCCACTTATTTTCACTCAATATTTTTCTTACTCTCATTTACTATCGTATCTTCGTCCTCCTCACTACACCATCATAGGCTCGCATCTGGTTGTACACAGTCAGAGCTCCACCTCTCGACTGCTGGGGTGGCTGTCAGTGCATCGCCTTTATATGCACCGAAAACCCCAACTGAGCGCGGTGAACAAATGCACTCTTGTTTTTGTCGAGATTTTACCAATGAAAGTTCCGGATTTTCCCGCGAACGATTGGATTTTTCACTGGATTGGAATGATTGGTGATGGGGATTTATTTTTACATGGATTTATTGATTGTTTGCTCCATTGGCTGGTATTTTATTATGATGGGATAGGGATTTTTGTTTTCGTAGGTTGAGTAGCTTCCAGTGTTGTGGTAAGGATTGGAGTGCTTGATGGCGAGAATAGAAAAGATATTTTACAGAAATTTTTGCAATAAATGAAATAAGTTGTTCTTAATGAATAAATTAGGGATTAATGATTGGAATATTCTCTTAAACTAGGATATATTCAGTGATATTGTGATTAGATTTAACATTCATACATATAAACAACATCCCAATTTTACTGTAAAAGACACAAAATAAAAATATTCAAGAAAGATGGCGACAAGAACACAATAAAATCAATGTATAAATCGATAAAACACATTTGTTATGGGTGATATATATTTTTACCATAATTCAATGTTCTGTCGCTGTGTCTATCGGTCTTTTTCTTCACACTATAAAAAAAATTTCTCTTCGTGTAACTTAAAAAAAAAACCTTGACAGCTTTTCTCCACTCTTATACAAATTTTTGGTATCCTGTTTATAAGTTCAAAACCCTCTTGACTTGACGGCATCCAGTCATAAACAGACACTTGGTGCGGGAGCTCACGTACAGGTGTGTAAACAAGATGTTAAACTCCTGATGGTGCAGCTCCTGACGATGACGACGACGATGGTGGAACTTTTATCAAACTTTCTCTCACCCACAATTTACTTTCTAGGGTCCTTTTGTGTGTGTGTGTGTGTGTGTGTGTGTGTGTTGCTTTATATTTCGTTCTTTCTTTCTTTTGTTATATTTCTTTCTTACCAGCAATCACACATACTAATCCCCCAATCCCCCCTCCTCTTATTCTCCTCCCAGTCCTCCTCTTATTCTCCTCCGAATCCCTCTTCCTCCCACCCTAAATCCCTCTTCCTCCCACCCAACACCCTAAATCCCTCTTCCTCCCACCCCAACACCCCAATCCCCCTTCCTATCTCTCACACTTCTCCCCAAATGCAACACCTCTTCTCTTCTCCCCCACTGCAACACCTCTTCTCTTCTCCCCCACTGCAACACCTCTTCTCTTCTCCCCAGCTGGTCGTGACGGAAAGATCCACGTGTTCCGCCTCTCAGACTTCGAGGGGGACGAGGAGCGGGTCAAAACCAAGGCGGACCTCAAGGACCACCGACTAGAGAGGACCAAAGGATGCCATCTGTACGCCATCTCCAGGCCCGGCGGCTCACACCTCAGGATGGTATGTATCCTTTGGGAGTCCTTTTGAGGAGGTGTTGGGAGTTCTTTCGGGGAGGTGTTGGAAGGTAGTGAGGTGTTGGGAGTCCTTTTGGATGTTTTGAGAGTCCTTTGGAGGTGTTGGGAGTCCTTTTAGAGGTATTGGGAGTCCCTTTTCTTTGGAGTCCTTTTGGAGGTATTTGGTTGGAAGTCATCTTGGGAGGGTTATGAGCATCCATTTGAAGGGGTCATGTGAATTCTTTTGATTGGGATACGAGTTCTTTTTGGAGGGCTCACGAGTCAATAATTATAGAGATAAATCATTTAACCCAAGCAACCACAACTAGTCCCATTTACCTAAAGTTTTCTCAGTTCTATGAAAAAATACTTCTGTGATAAAAACGAAAGTCTTATAAAAATATGGAATCAAGTAAACCACTTTGATAGATTTGCTAATGAATAATAATTAACACTCATAAACAAATGTAACCCACCGAGTCTTGTAAGTGATCAGTGGATATGACTGTGTGTGTGTGTGTGTTGTTGCAGGTGGTGGCAGTGGGGAAGAAGTTGCTGGTACTACAGTGGCGGCACTCAGCTGCATGGACTGCCTGGTGTCCTGCTTCCGACACTGATACCGTCGATGGATTCCAGTTTATCAGGGTGAGTGCCAGTGTCAAGGGTGAGGATTAATGTCAGTTTCAAGGGTGAGGATTTGTGCCAGTGTCAAGGGTCAGGAATAGTGCCAATGCCAGAACCAGGGTGGGTTTTTATGTATTTCGATTATTCTTATTTGAGAAAACTAATGATGTTACTGCAGCTTAAAGAGTGCTCCCTGTGTGTCCCATTGAATGTGACCTAATGAGTGTCCCAAATTGTTCCTTTATCAATGACTACTACATCACTAACTCTGCTTGTTGTGATGCAGGAAGTGTCTGTATCTGAGGCACCCATCATCATCACCCTCGTTGACTCACCACTTGTTTCATCTGCTGGTGGACTCAACGACAACAAGATCTGTATAGGTGCGTCTCTCTCTCTCTCTCTCTCTCTCACACAACATTCCTCCTTCCTTCCTCTCTCCCTCCTGCCCTTTATCTCAAAATATATTCCCCTTACACTTACTTTAATGTTTTTTTTTTAACATTTACAAGTCAGCTCCTATCACCATCGAACACCGTAAATTATTCTCAGATAATGAATTACAATTTAATGTCCCTTGGGAGGTTGAGAATACAGAACTCCATCAACTGAATCATATTTTACTGTAACCTGGTTCACTTACACACAATACTGTAACCCTGAATCATACAACTTAAACACACTTTACTGTAACTTGGATCATTCGGCTCTAATACACCGTACTGTAACCTGGATCATTTTTTATATCTTTAGAATTAGAAGACTTGCCACTTCAGGGACTTTATTACCGGGTTCTTATGCACCCTAAAATTTACATAATTTTGAGATGAATTTTAGTATCAGTCTAATGATTGGCCTCAATATATTACTGATATGGCCCTAAAGTGCCCAGATTTGCATTTTAAACCACCTTAAGTGACTTGAGTTGACATCAAAGCAACTCATATTAGCCTCAGTTGACCCTTGAGCATCATAAGTGACCTGAGTCTACTCCCAGTAACCACAAATGGCACGGCTCAAATTACTTGCCCAGAGAAAATATATTAATATTTTATACACTTGATTTTTTTTTTTTCATTTTACTTTATCTATGCTGTACATATTGCCTTTTAAAACGTGCATTTCCATTCTCAGTCTTTTCCTTTACAAAATTTATTGGAAAGTTTCATTGTTCGAGGAAGTTACTGCACATATTTTCCTTATTAGTAGATAGATAGACAGACACAGAGACAAATATTCAGTAAAATCGTCATACAAGTTCTTTACATTGATTCATTTTGTACAATATATAAACAATGCAGGTATACAATGCAGCATATATAAAGACAGAGTAGGTATACAACATACATAGACTTTGCAAGTATATATGCTATGTACCTAGACAGTGCAGGTACACAGACAATGGTAAACAGTGAGTCATTTCAACCAACATAGCCATCACATGTGTATTTAAAGCAGTGAATTTTTCCCTGGATTAAAAATGAACCAACTTCTAAATCACAATATCAATAGGAATAATAATGTAAAACATGTATATGTCTTGCACACTCACCTGCTTGTCTTGCGATGAAATTACCTTAAAATGATTATACTCGATGCAAGATCTGGTCATCTGGATGTGAGGTGGCTAGACTTGGTGTGTTGAGAAATGACATGATTGAAATCTACTTTACCTGAAACTACCCTTACAGAGGAGACGTATTTGACATGACAGGAACTAGAGATGATTAGGTAATTAATTTTCCCTTACCTAGAATATAGTCAGTTAAACATGTTATAGTTAGTTAATATCTAATCGACCAAGTGACAACATGAGAACTAATATGACCAATGACCGAGCAGACTTAAACGACCTTTTGTCTTGGTAATAGTGACCTGAGTCCAGAGGGTCGTATAACTAAACCTTACCTCGTCAGGCTACAAGCACCAGTGGGACCTGGTGAGTGAGAGAACAGGCGAGGTCACCAGGCTACACCATATCGAGGCCTCAAAGGTCAACCTCGTTGCTGCTCTCGACATCTACGAGGACGACGAGGCTGAGCTGCTCCTCTGCCACAACAGTGAGTAGATGATGCTTGTCCTTGAAAAGTAAATAGTCAGAAGAACTTTGGTCATCCTCGAGGTATTGATTGTCCTTGATTCTGTTCAACCTTTACGCAGAGGTTGAGACTGACGCTTTTGAGTTGATAATGTTGGTTATGTCTAATGCGTCACTCAGCGGCTTATGTCTCCTCACTGAATATTTCCTTCAAATTACAGCATATGTTTACATGAAGAATGTATTACCATTATCCCTGGCTGGAATACATACTGGATATAGTTAGATAGATAGATTGACAGGTAGACAGAATAAAAATATTCACGCTTTGACCTTTCATTTGGAGCATTTCACAATACAGTATTATCTGTATCTCGCTTCTGTTTGGTGTTCACTCGCATAAAATAAAGTTCACAGACTTCAATGTCCCTGAGCTATGCATTGACTCATCAACCTCTCTAGTTAATATTATTTAAGTGAAATAATTTAAATGTTGCATATCACATAAGCTGTTAGGGAATGTGTGTTTTGTTTATTACCCACAAGCTATTTTTGAGTCACTTTTCTTTTTCAGTTCCTTTTTTAAATCATTGTCTTTCGGTTTTCATGTCATTTGCTCCAACCTCATGACTGCTGATGCTTATATTAGAAATTAGCTTAGTTCCTCCTTCTCTATGATTTTGAGTTACTGTTTTCTTTGGTCAGATTATACTGTACAGGTATCAATTCCTTGTTTTCTCTTACAGATACCTGTCACTTCCAGAAGTTGACAGAGGAATGCTCTAATGAGTTTGACTTTCAGTGGAACTCAGTACCCGAAGCGATTGGTGAGTGACCTATCAATCTTAGAAGTATGAACTGTGCAATGAAAATGGTAGTAGTGGTGTGCTGATAATGATGATGATGATGATGATGATGATGGTGATGATGATGATGAATAGATAGGTAGATGTTTAATTCACAAAAGTTGTCATACAAATTTAGGTTATCATCAAGCTGGGGAGATGATCTTCAGTTGATCCTCACTATAACATTATAATTAGTTACTGTTTCTCTACCCCTACAGTGTGTGCCTTCCCCTACATCCTCGCCTTCACTCAGGATAGTATAGAGATTCGACTCATCATCAACGGTAACTTAGTACAGACTATGGTGATGCCTCGCCTGGCCTTCATCACCTCCAAGGTACTGAGAGAATGTGAGAGAGGGGGGGGATCAGAGAGAGTGTGAGGGGGAGCAGAGAGAGTGTGAGGGGAGCAGAGAGAGTGGGGGAGCAGAGAGCAGAGAGAGTGTGAGGGGGAGAGAGAGAGTGTGAGGGGAGCAGAGAGAGTGTGAGGGGAGCAGAGAGGAGGGGAGCAGAGAGAGGGGGAGCAGAGAGAGGGGGGAGCAGAGAGAGTGGGGGAGAGAGAGTGGGAGGGGAAGCAGAGAGAGGGGAGGGGAAGCAGAGAGGGAGGGGAAGCAGAGAGAGGGGAGGGGGAGCAGAGAGAGGGGAGGGGAGCAGAGAGGGGAGGGAAGCAGAGAGTGGGAGGGGACAGAGAGCAGAGAGAGAGTGGGAGGGGGGAGCAGAGAGAGTGGGAGGGGGAGCAGAGAGTGGGAGGGGGAGCAGAGAGAGCAGAGAGAGTGGGAGGGGGAGCAGAGAGAGTGTGAGGAGGAGCAGAGAGAGTGGGAGGGAGAGCTGGGAGGGTAGTTGTGAGAGTAGAAGGGCTGGGAGAGCAGAGTGGGAGCAACTGGGGGAGTAAGGTGGGAGGGATAGTTGGGACAGGGGGAGGAGGAGGAGCTCAGAAAATGGGAGGGAGATTTGTGGGAGAATAAATGGAAAAGTTGAGAGAGCAGCTGGGAGAGTAGGGTGAGAAGGTAGTTGGGAGAATAGGAGGGGGTGAGAGGATGGGATGGAAGGGAATTTGGAGGTTGGGATGGGAGATTGGAAGGATGGAGGGAGAATAGGTTGAATGGAGAGGAGTCAGCTGGGTGACTGCCCGGCTGATCTGTGTCGAGTCGCCCAGAGGATGGTTTGAGTGTGGATGAAGCTATTTTTGTACATGTTGTAGTATTTTATGATCTGTGATGTATCAACTTTATTGTTTACCATAGCAATTTTTTCTCATTTTTTATGGGAATAAGAGAGAGAGAAGCAAGATAGAAAGAACACACTAAGAACAAGAAAGAGAAAGAGAGAACAGGGAAAAATTAGGAAAACTTTCATTTTATTTTATACTTTTCCCTTCATGTGTCATCATTTTCCAGAGTGACATCTTCTTCGCCACCACCGCGCCGGAGTTCTTTACCCTCAAGAGAGAGCGAGTGAGAGTAGATAGGATGGAGAGAGACCCCAGCCTCTCACCACCTCCCTCACCACATGGAAAGGAGTGTACAGGTGAGAGGTGGTTCTATTTTTTAGTTATATATGAATGTATACAGGTAAGTGAGTTTTCAGGTGAGGCATGTACTAAGATATGGAGTTCTCGGGTACGGTGTTCAGTGGTGTGGGACTCTGAGGGAAGGAGTTCACTGGTAAGGTATAAATGAGGGAGAGGGATTACCGTTAAGAGAGAAAATTGTAAATTTCTGCGTCATAATAAAACAAAAAAAATGCACATTAATTGACAGCACAGTTGTCAGTGTTGTGAATAATTGCAAACGTTCCATGTTTGATTAAAAGGAAAACACATTCTCAGAGGCAATTGTCCTCTTGCACATGGAAATAAAGAAAGAAAGGAGCATGTACGTACACACACACACACAGTGATTACTCAGCCATGTCTGGTATATTTAGGTTAATACTGTAACCTTAATGTAAGACTCAGGTTCCTCCACAGTAATGGACAGGGACGGTGTCAAGCCCTTCAGAGTCTACAGGATTCCCTTCAGGTGTCTGACGGGCACCAGCACCTGTGAGCGTCGGTGTCCCACGCCCTCCACGCCCCTCCACCCACCGGTGTTGGGGGCCAGCGAGGGGTGCGTGGTCAGCGGGGTAGTGGGCAGCGATGGTAATGGAGGCCGCGCTGGCATGCATCTCCGAGTGTCGGATCAGCGGTATGGCAGCCGGTCCTGCACGGCATCCCCGACCCACCACCCATCGCCCACGGGACCCTTCCAAGGGAGCACCCCATCCCCAGGGTCCTCACCCCCTGTAGGGATCCCCCAAGGGTCCCCTTCTCATCATCCCATTTATCAGAAGCCTAGGGATCGAACCAACTCCTTAACAGTAGACTCTGCAAGCAGTCTTCTGCTCCACCATGGGCGCCCACTTCACCTGCACCACCACCATCACCATCAGCACCATCAGCACCACCACCCGCCTGTCAAGTGAAAGTTCCACTGGCCAAGTCTCCATCAATGCTAGTGACCATCCCTCACTGTGTCTTCACAGGGACACCGCCATCTGGTTTGGGACCATTGCCACTGATACTGTCTTGAAGACTTAAACAAGTCCCTTTTTTGTGCCCTCCCACCTTCACAGTCCACTGTCCCTTTGTGGCCTCAATAACATTTAAACCTTGCTATCCTTTTTAGTTACTCACTACCATCAGCAGCCCACTAACCCTTTTCTACCAGCTATCACATTAATGCCCACTATCACTACCCACAGTGATCCTATTGTTCCATCTGTGGTTCACTGTTCTACGCTCGTCAGAGCTGTAGGTGACCTACAACATCACCTCTCGCATCATTTGTGGTGATCTACAAAACCAAGCCATCCCATTGATGCTCTTCCCTTTATAATATCATCTTCTATTGCCATCTTTCATCACCTTTATTACTGTTACCTCTGAAAGCCATCATCATTATTGCTGTTCACCAATGATATTTCCATCGTCAGGACTACAGTACAGTATCTACATTATCTATCACCACTCTCTTCACCTTCACCATCTAGTATGTCATCAGAGTTCATAATGCCTCAATAACTCATTCTATCAACATTACTTCATTATCTGTAAGTATATCCATCAGCTCATTTAGCTGTGTGTTATCAATATACCATTAAGTTAATCCTCTAGTATCATAACTATCCAAGTGTTGGCATAACTTATAACTTACAAAAGTACATTTTTAAAGTATTGGTGGTGGAAAAGACATAAAGAAGCCTACAGGTAAACTATTCTGTGTTGAAGAATGTACTTAGAAATTCACCGATATTAACAACTACACTTACAAACAATGACACACACACAGTTTGCACTCGTAGACATTTGATATACTGTATATTGTATAGGACATCAATCTGTAAAATAGATGGATTTTTCTCATTTTCTTCTCTTTGAATGTACACATTTCATCTCTTGAATAATACAGCATCCTCTGCCTTCAGGAGTGTGCCTATGCATCGTCCCACCAGTATTATTTTAATATACATCATCATGTGCTTTGAACAGTGAAATTAGTTCTTATTACCTGTGTAGTTTTCTACTTGCTTCCTCTTTTCCCTTCCTCTGCCACATTCCCCACCATCACTGGCAAGGTCCCCTGCTCTAAGACCCCTCACCTGAGAGTCTTTAACAGGATTTCTGAGTCTTCTAGCTAATGTAACCTCATCAGACATTATAGAATCTATAGCTGTATGAAATTCAATATGGTTATACGAATCCACATCGGCTTATTTTTCAAATTTGTTTGTGCTTTTCCCTCGACTCGTATAATAATATCCCAGTGTATAGATTTATTCCAATTTTCTATGAAGTATAGTTTTCTACTCTATATTCTTCCACACCAAAATTTCCTCCCTTGCATATCATCCTAGCAACTCCTAAATTTACTTTCCTCAAGAAGATTTTACACTTCCTGTCTCTACACATATCTTACTCTCCAGTGTAACTCACCACCTACATTTATCACATCACCTGCCAGGGGCCTCACTATATCTAGGGTCCTCCACCTACAGAACCTCATACCACCTGAAAAGTATCCTACCACCAAAAAGTCACCTTGAACTCTCTCTCTTCCCATTGAAGCTTGTAATGTTTGCTGAAGAATTGAGTGAGAAGTCTCGTCTTCACACTTTTATAGATTATTTAGTGTTACACAGATGCTACAACTGCCTGCATCTAATGTTAAATAAAAACTTACACACACAAACACAAAACAAATTTACTTTCATTTACAAACAATAGAATAGTTTACACTCAGAAGTACCAATACATAAACAAGTAAATCTTTCTACAAATAAGGGAAGACAAACATTTATAAGGGTTAAACATTTTTCAACTATGCAAGATGAGTAAGATACAGGTATTCTGAATTAATTTTGTAATCTTCGACAGCACCTTCTCATAAATTAAAATCTAATATCTTCTAACCGAGACTTCTATACTTGTTCTATACTATACTGTATTTTGTTGGTTAATGTACAAACTAGTGGTTGAAAAACAATAAATAATATATGCAGTATATACGGTAGTTACTCTGTTACAGACAACAACAAAAATGGTTAAAGAAACTCGGAAAATTTAAAATAATTTATATAACTAATGTTTATGTCATTAATACTTTCTCTCTAGTTTCTGCAAATTATAACAATTCTTTTTCATCCTGACACATTATTAAGTATGCTTTTAATACCTCATACCATAAAACATTTTTAATTGAAAGCATAAGATTGTTTTCCTTTAACCAAATACGATACAATGTGTTAACACTACAAGTGTCTCATGTAGCTCCTCTTTAAATCATTCATTTTTATTCCCCTTAGTTACACCTTACTTTCTAATTTTTACAAAACTCCATTCTAAGACAACACATTTTCTAGTTACTCTTCATCTACTTTAACAATTATTCACTTTTCTACTCCTCTGCAGTCCTGTTTTATCTCCCTAACTACTGTTATAGTTACGAACCATCATTTTCAAAAATTCTAACCTTTGGCCAACCATACAAAGTGGTTATTAATCTCCTCCACTTCTCTTCCTCTCAATCTCCCACTACAGATATCCATCAGTTCACAGTGATCCCTTTCCTAACCATCATAAATTATTTGCCGGCATGGCCAGAGAGAAAACTATTGCCAAAATATGTGCAGTAGATTGATTCTAGATCTTCGTTTCTCAATAGCGCACCTTTCTGCAGTAGATTAGTTGACAGGTGGCCTCTCCAAGATAAGTTTTTGCTAGCTTTCCTCTTGACCATCTGAATCGTAATTACTCGTTGGTCCATTTGCCAGATTAGGTTGACTTCCAGTTTATGGATCATTTGCTGGCTCTTACTTCATTTCTTGGCTCTCATTTCGAGCTGCTATGTGGTTCGCTGCTGGATAGTGGTTCACTACTAGTGAGTGGTTCAGTGTCGGTTCGTAGTTCATTAGTGGCTCACGGTTGGCTGCTGGCTAGCATCTCACTGGTGACAAGTGACACACTGGATATCGTGATTTGCTGCAGCCAGCAGTTCACAGCTGGTTAGTGGTTCATTGCCAGCTTGCAGGTCGTTGCTGGCCTGTGTCTCAGATCATGGCTTGCTGCAAGGTTGGGAATTGTAATTGGCTCAGTAATTTAATCATTCCACTCAACTAAACACACAACCATAATGTGATACTCTTTTTCTGCAAGTTTATATTTGAAAAAGTAGCAGTCATTAAGTGTAGTATTTAATGAAGTTTTGACAAGTAGATGTCGTTGACACCATCCTTCCCTACCTCCCAGGTTCCTCTCATCCATATCAACAACCAATGGAGCTATTGTGACAAGACAATCTAAATGTTGATAAATTATCGTAGGATGTAGCAAACTGTTTGGGTTGTTGCCAGCGAGAGGGCCTCATAATCTTCCAAATAACTTTAATGTTGCAACCTAGCGACACGACATTCCTTTGGTGTTTTACATTTTAAAGAGCAAAACTTTGATGTCTTCTGAGTTATGACCCAGCAAACCACTCCAGTGATGCAGAGTGTGCATAAATCAAACACAACTTGTATTTTGAACTTTCAAAACTGAGAATTTGCTGTGGGGCGAGCCTCCCGTGACAAGCTCACAGCACCAAAAGACTTTCACTTTATCATAAGTTTAAAACATTTGAATGGATTGAAAGCTGGTTATCCATGCTAAAGTCGGGCGTGTTTCATCTGAAGTCAAACTCCTCACAGCGACACTGGAGGGAAAGTGCGTGTGCTGACTGGTTGAAGATTTAGATTATAATATGGAAAGTCGTTTTGACTGCTAGTTTTCCATTTTTTCCATTTCAAAGTGATTTACTTAATTTGGACACAGCATTACTAATAAATACATTACTGCCTTGTTATGATAATAGCAATGCATACATAATATTGATATAACTTATTAATCTTTAAGAAGTACAGTATGGAGGCTCTGTGACTTTACATAATTATTCATAGTACTATGCCATACTCGTTTTAAATCATATTTAACAATAGAGTAAGATTTGGCTCACTCTTGAGAAACTGTTAAAATAAATTTTTCTTCCTGCCTTATTAAAGTATTACTCATCATATCCCTTATAAGACTTTTATGGTAAAACAAGAGTTCTCTTGAAGCACATTGCTTCATATAGAAACTCAAGGTATTATGCAAGAATTTATTGTCTTGAAACCTATCTGCATGTATGAGAAACATTGTTTATGACCAACTCTCAGTTTTGCTCGTGTAAATTCATTAATCACAAGACCATAGCAACAACCAAAAACCACAATAAAACACGGTCTGAAAGTATTAATTGAACATTATTTCAAAGCACTGTTGAATGTTGTCTAAAAGCAGTCTTTGAGCATGGGTCTGAAAAAATAAGCTGGATTATGAAATGATCAAACTCTGTTTTGAAGTACATCTCGGACTGAGAGAGAACTTTTCTAAATAGGCCCTTCCTCAAATGCTGGACGACCAAGTAATATAAAATGCGCCTTAGATGTGTAAATGTGGTGCCAAGCTCTACCAGTTTCTGCCTAGTCGAGTCCAAAATAGTTTTGAAACACTGATAAACTAATTTTTGTGTTGGACATTCACTTGACGATGTTTAACTTAGTGACTGAGCTGAATAGTCTTAGAGAATTCTTTCTAAGTGTAATTAACGAGATGAAATGTTTAAAATTAAAGTTGATAAATTTTGTCAAGCAATTGAGAATACTGTATCTGAAAGTTCCAAAATCTAAGATAAACTTTACACAGGTTAATGTTCAAGCAATAAACGGGAAACACTTCTGCCTTTAATCTCTACTTTTGGCGATACTCTCCTTGGTTGAAATATCTTTTAAGTGTTGTAATTCAATGTACCAAATTAGGGATTGGCTAGTCAGAAATCTAATTAGAGTACCCTCTCTTATTCTCCAAGTTACATGGCCGGTAAGCTTAGATGGGAGTCTTTGATTTGTTAAAATATAAATAACTGAAGATAAGATATATAAAAAAATCAATCTGGTTTGTCTTGTTTCCTATCAAATGTAAGAGTATTACAGTACGTACCTGCTGTACCTGTATACTGTACTTGGGTATTTAAACAGAAGCTCAATCTTTATTTAAAAACCATGTAACTTGTAGGCTGATGTTAACCATATATCGCGAGGAGAGGTCTTGTGTCATAATGCTGGAGACATTAAGGCATCAGGACATCCCTCACTGTGTTCCCATGTGTGGTCAATGTAACTACTGTGTCTTAGCAGAATATTTTTGTGTACTTTCATCAGTGATTCTCTCCATAAACTTATTCGTGACCTCCCTCGATAGTCCGGCAGTGTCCGGTTACCTTAAATCCAACAGTGTCCGGTTGTGACTGGTTTACTAAAGTCCGAGAATTTCCGGTTTTCTGAAGTCTGGCAAAGTCTGGTTGCCTAAAATCTGGCAGTACCTGTATCCATCTAACTAAAATTCAGCAGTGTCTGGTATCATAAGTTATGCAGCGTCTGTTTTTCACAAATCCGGTTATCTATAATCCAACAGGATCCAGCTAACTAAAATCTCAATGTCTAAGCTCCACAGTATCCAGTTATCTTAAGTTATCCCATGTCTATTTATCTAAAATCCAGCTGTGTGCAGTATTATTGGTATCTGCTTCCATGGTCTGTTACTTTATCCGGTTACTGTATTTCTGAGTCCCAACTACTGTATTACTTAGTGAGGAATCCCAAACTTTTGTAGCATATGATTACTTAAGGATAGACCAGCCGACTTTAATGCGTTATCACTGTATTAATAACTACTGCACAGATAAGGCTAGACTGAACAAAGTTATCATTAATGTATACAGTAGTTGGAAGAATACAGTATTACCCATCTTACAGTACCTGTATTAATGAGTGGGATGTCAGTCTACTGTATTAATGAGTGGCTGGTCAGCCTACTGTATTAATGAGTGAGCTGTCAGCAGACTGTATTAATGGATGTGGAATGTCAGCCAACTGTATTATTAAATAAGCAGGGAGTTATTCATGTAATTATTTCTGTAATTACAGTATTAGATGTGATTGTGTTAACTGATGTATAAAAACAAATACTATGGTGACAAGTGAGAGTGATTCATGTTACTGCTATTCAGTGGAGAGTGCCTAATGTTTTTTCAAAAATTAATAACTGGTGTCCTTCCGCCAAGCAGTAGAATTTTACTCAATATGTCCAGACCGCTACAGTAAATTTGTAGTAACTGATATGGTATATAATCTCGAAGTGTATTCTGTATTATTATACGGTACCAGTTTCTTGATTAAGTATATAATGTCTGTTTGAAAGATGGTCTACAGTCTCAGGGTGATAATTAAACTGACTGGTGAAATAACTATATAATGATAGATTGAATCTCGGTGGTTATTGCTTGATAACTTATTAAACTGTTTTGTAATGATGGAATGAAGGCTGTAAAGTTATAGAAAGGTCACCTCTGTCTAAAATCCTTTATGCTAAGTGATTTGTTTTTTTTGTAACTGACCAACTGTTAATGAAAAGAATCGTCATGACTCCGAAACGAAGACGAGTCTGAAATTATTAATTCCATGATGACGGTCTTAAGTTGTTGTGAAGCCACTGCACGAAAACTCCAAATTTATATGTTGCTCCAAGATCGTCTTGATATGCCATACACAACTGACTTGAACATGTCCGGACTATCATGGGAGGTTTGACTATCACACGCCTATGTGCTTGAATCAGTAGCAACTATTGTAGTCAGTTTTGTATTTTGAAAGCTCTAAAAAAAGACGCAGCGTTAAATTTTTTGAGAGCTATGAACGAATTATAGACGATTACACACACAAAATTAAATTGACAGGTAGTGAAGGCTTATTTAGCAAAATACCCCCTGTACAATTATTGATATATTTTGACAAAAGAAAAATAAATAATGCTTTACTCACACATACAGTATTGCTTTAAATATGGCAACGGGTGAATATTGATACTATATTTGTAATGAGTTATATATATATATATATATATATATATATATATATATATATATATATATATATATATATATATATATATATATATATATATATATATACACATCAGTGAAAAGTGATGTGTATATAATATGACATGATCATCGGATGACATCAGATGGCATCCATGTTTGTCTGTTGGTTATTTAATGAATGAAAATTATTTATAGATATATTTTATGATAATGTTGCAAATCATTTATGCATATTCCATATGATATTGCAAATTATTTATATATTTTAAGATGATGTTGCAAATTATGTCTGTGGTTTAAGCTGATGATGAAAATTGTTTCTATTTTAAGTGTTAAACAGATTATTTCTACATTGTTGAAAGAAACTCTTACAGATTATTTCTACGCCTGAAGGCAATGTTGCAATTATTTCTTCATCTTACGGCAATGTTATAAATTATTTCTAACGTTTTAGGCAGTGTTGGAAATTATTTCTACGCCTTAAGAGAGTGTTGCAAATTATTTATACATCTTAGGGCAGCGTTGCAAATTATTTCTATCTCTTAAGGCAGTGTAGCAAAATATTTAAACACCCTAAGACAGTGTTGCATTTAATTTTGTCTTTAGACAGTATTGAATTTTTTAAGCCACTTTAGAATAGTGTTGCAAGTTATTTATATGCCTTATGACAGTGTTGCAAATTATTTTTATGTCTTAAGGCAATATTGAAATTCACTTCTTCATCTTAAGGAGAATGTTGCAGATTATTTACACATTTTTTCAGTATTGCTATAGATCCTGACACATAAGGCTGCCTCACAACATACGCTTACTCGCTGATCTTAGTGACGCTTCCGGGGAATTTAGGGGTCACCCTCTCCTCACACCCGGGACATTCATCCTCCCTCTCTCTCTTCCTCGAGTATGGAGTAATTGTGATTAATGAATTATATCACATAAATAATAGTACAGTAATAATATCATTCTTCCTCACCCTAATACTAAATTCTCCTGAGCTCATCATGGACTCACACTATGCTCTGATTATAGGCTGTATAATTTAATCACTTCAAAGGTTAAAAAAAAACGTAAACTAATCTGATAATAATTGTTTACCTATAATTTTCCCTGAAGCGTTACTCTCTCATAATTATTGATGATTATTGTATAATTCTATAACTTGTATGATAATGAGAACCATAGTATATACCTCTGTGGATAAAAAAAAAGAATATAGATATTTATCCTGACTGTAACTCAGTCTGTAAAAAGGATTTGATATTTTACTGCTATCACGGTAATAAGAAATCTGATCGTAAAAAGGCACTTTTATTGACCCTTTATGATGCATGTTACTGCTTATTGATTCTAAGATGTCTGATGATTCTTGGATGTCTAAGGTCCTTTCTGATTCTAAGTTGTGTGACATCTTTATTTAAAATTGAAATTGAAACTTTATTTGGTCACAAACAATACAGATAAAAGCAACAACATTATTGTTTGGTTCTAATATGTTCAAGGATGTCTGTTGTTTTAGTATTGCAGACACAGTTCGGTATTAAGATATATGATGTTATTACTAAGGTGTCTGGTGTCTTTTGTTGAACGAAAATGTATCTGATATCATTATTATTGACACTAAGTTGTTCAATGTCTTTATTAGTACAGTACTAACATAACTTAAGAGTTCATATACTATACCTAGACAGTAGGTATGACATGGGTAGGATTAGATGAGACATGTAGAAATGCATTAAGTTGTTGCCTCCGCTTCTGCATGGTGTCCTTATTGAGTCAGGTTACTGCTTTACCCTTGAAAAATACTTTGGTGTTATATGACTTTCTCATTAACAACATACTGTATCTATACTTAGAAATTTTTATAATTTACTATAAGGAAGGTTTCTATTAACTTTTCGTAACTAAGCAAATCTTAGTTTAGAAGATAAAAATAATAACAACAATAATAATAATAATAATAATAATACAGTAATATACAATTACAATAGTGGTAAGACTAACAATTAGGAATATTATGAAAATGATAACAACACTACAACAAAGCATTTCATTACTCATCAACTAAAGGTTTCCAAGGTGTGATTTAGGGTTTGTGTGTTATTCTGAAAATACTTAATTAGTTAAACCCCTTAAATTTCAATTCTGAGAAAAAAGTATATTTTGGTTAAAAAATTTTGTCAGGTAAAAGACTTACATTTTTGGTGATTTTTGGCCAAAAATTAGATTTTGCTGAAAATCACAGTATGGGTATTCCCGAGCTTGCTGATTATTCATATGTGGTCCACGATTCGATTGCAAAGTAATTAGAGGCCAAAATGACCCACAAAAAATTTTACTGACATTTTTCAATGCTAATTACTCATCAACTATGGGTTTCCAATGTGTGATTTAGGGTTTGTGTGTTATTCTGAAAGTACTTAATTAGTTAAATTCCTTAAATTTCAATTCTGAGAAAAAAGTATATTATGGCTTTTAGAAAATGTTCAAATGATTTTTAGAATATTTTAATTACTTTTGCAATGCTAATTACTCGCCACTTATGGGTTTTCGAGGTCATTTCTTGGTGCTTGTGTATTATTCTGGATGTACTTAAATAGTTAGGCACATTAAATTTTAGTTCAGAGAGAAAAAGTATTTTGATTTTTGTTCAAAATTTCAAGTATGGTACTCCTGAATGTGCTGCTTAAGGATCTGTTAATCAAATTTGAAATATCTTGATTACTGCGCTTGTTTCAAATGGCTTTATAGAAAATGTTCCGATAGTTTTAAAATATTTTAATTACTTTTGCAATGCTAATTACTCGCCACTTATGGGTTTTCAGGGTCATTTCTTGAGTGTATATTATTGACTGGATGTGCTTAAATAGTTAGGCACTTCATTTTAGTTCAGAAAAAATATTTTTGGCCAAAAATCCTTTAGGCTTTGAACCCCTGAGTTTTTGTCATTTATTTAATGATTTTTGTTCTGAAATTTAGTATAGAGTACTCCTAGATAGCCTTAGGGATCTATTGGCAATTTGATATCTTGATTAAAACTTGTTCAAATCGCTTTTAGAAAATGTTCAAATGATTTTTAGAATATTTTAGTACTTTTGTAATGCACTAATTACTCTCGCCACTTATGGGTTTTTCCAGGGTCATTTCTTGTCAGCATTATTCTGGATGTGCTTATTGATTTGACACAATTTTAGATTCAGAAGAAAAACGTATTTTATTGGCTCTATTTAAAGCTATAGGGCTTTAATTTTTTGCAATGTTTCGGCCATGGATTTTGATCAAAATTTCGGTATAGGTACTCCTGAATGTATGGAGATCTGTTAAACTATTGATATCTTGATTATAACTTGTTCAATAAGCTTTTGAAAAAGCTGTTCAAATGATTTTTAAAATATTTATTCTTTTAAATACTAAATTTCGCTCCTTTATGGGTTTTTTCGAGAGTGTTTCTTGGTGCTTGTGTATTATCTATGGATGTGCATGATAAATTAGGCATTAAATTTTTTAGTTCAGAGAAAAACGTATTTACAGCCAAAAATCTGTATGGGCTCTGGGCTACAATTTTTCGTCATTTCGGCAGGTGATTTTTTGTTCAAAATTTCCAGTATAGATTACTCCTGGTCTGCGCTTTCTTCAGGATCTGACAACAAATTTATTCATCTTGATTATAACTTGTTCAAATGGCTTTTGAAAAGTTCAAATGATTTTTAAATCATTTTAATTACTTTTGCAATTCTGATACTCGCAACTTTATGGGTTTTCGAGGGTCATTCTTGGTGCTTGTGTGTTATTCTGGATGTACTTAAATAGTTACATTTGCATTAAATTTTAGTTCAGAGATAGCGTGTTTTGTGTTTGTTGTTTTTTTTTTTTTTGGCCAAAAATGGTTTTGTTCAAATTTCTGATATAGTTTCTGGGATATTGCTGTAAGGTCATTAACCAAAATTTGATATCTTGATTATGCTTGTTCATGTAAACTTTAGTGTTAAATGGTTTTAGAATATTTTTTAATTATTTTGATGCTAATTACTCGCCATATGGGTTTTCCGAGGTCATTTCTTTGGTGTTTTGTATTATTCTGGATGTACTTAAATAGTTGAGGCACATTAATTTTAGTTCAGAGAAAGCATGTTTTGATGAAATCCTTTGAGCTATAGACTTACAATTTTGTGTTTTTGGAAAAATGGATTTTTTTCAAAATTTCAATTATAGGTTGCTCTTGAATGTATACTTGGATCTATTATTAAAATTTGATGTCTTTGATTCTACTTGTTCAATGGTTTTAGAAAATGTTTAGTGATTTTTAGAATATTTTAATTACTTTTGCAATGTAGTACTCGCCATTATGGGTTTCGGTCATTTCTTGGTGCTTGTGTATTATTCTGGATGTGCTTAAATAGTTAGGAGCTTTTATTAAATTTTATTCAGAGAAAACGTGTTTTTAGCAAAATAATGCAGGCTATAGGCTTTTACAATTTTGTCATTTTCTGCCAAAAATTGATTTTTTGTTCAAATTCGAGTATGGTTTTTCTGAATGTGCTTTGGATCTGTTAACAAATTTGATATCTTGATTATAACTTGTTCAAATGGCTTTTGAAGAATATTTCAATGATTTTTTGAATATTTTTGTTTCTTTTGCTAATGCTTTAATTACTCGCTTCATATAGGTTTTGAGGTCATTTCTTGGTGTTTGGTATTATTCTTGGGATGTTCTTAAATAGTTAGGCGATTAAATTTTAGTTCAGAAAACGTATTTTTGGCCAAAAATCGTTTAGCTATGCTCAATTTTTGTCATTTTTGGTAAAAATGGATTTTTATTCAAAATTTCAGTATAGTTACTCCTGAATGTGCTGTTAGAATCTGTTAGTAGCAAAATTTGATATGTTGATTATAACTTGTTCAAATGGCTTTTGAAAATATTTCAAATGATTTTTGAATATTTTTATTACTTTTGCAATGTAATTACTCGCCTTTATGGGTTCAAGGTTATTTCTTGGTGGTTATGTATTATTCTGGATGTACTTTAAATAGTTAAGCACATTAAATTTGGTTCAGGAAAAATGTTTTTGACAATAATCGCTAAGGCTTTTAGACTTACAATTTTTTGTCATTTCGGCCAAAAGATGGATTTTTTTCAAAATTTCGAGTATAAGGTGCTCCTGAATGTGCTGTAGGATCTGTTATTGAAATTTGATATGCTGTTATAACGTTAAATGGCTTTGAAAATGTTCGAAATGATTTTTAGATGTTTTAATTACTTTTTGCAATACTATTTGCTCTTTACTTAGGTTTCGAGGTCATTTCTTGGTGCTTGTGTATTATTCTGGATGTACTTAAATGGTTTAGACTGTTAAATTTTGGTTCGGAAAGAGCATGTTTTGGCCAAAATCCTTTAGGCTATAGACTTACAATTTTGTGTTTCGGTAAAAATGGATTTTGTTCAAAATTCAGTATAGGTACTCTGGATGTGTTTTTTAGGATCTGTTAACCAAATTTGATATCTTGATTATAACTTGTTAAATGGCTTTTAGAAAATGTAAATGTTTTTTAGGGAATATTTTAGTACTTTTTCAAATGCTATTACTTCGCCATTATGGGTTTTAGGGTCATTTCTTGGTGCTTGTGTGTATTATTGGATGTTGCTTAAATGATTGGCACATTAAATTTTTAGTTCAGAGAGGAAAGCGTATTTTGGTAAAAAATCTTTAAGGCTTGTTACAATTTTTTGTCATTTTAGGAAAAATGGTTTTGTTCAAAGTTTTATTTCAGTATGTGGAATGTGCTTTGGGATCTTGGTTAGCAAAATTTGATATCTTGATTATAACTTGTTAAAATGGCTTTTTAAATATTCAAGTGATTTTAGAATATTTTAATTACTTTGCAATGCTAATTACTCGCCATTTATGGGTTTTTCGAGGGTCATTTCTTGGTGCTTGTATTCTGGATGTGTTAAATAGTTAGGCAGTTAAATTTTTGGTTCAGAGAGAGAACGTATTTTTAGTAAAAAATCCTTTTAAGGCTATAGACTTACAATTTTTTTTTTTCGGCCAATATTGATTTTGTTAAAATTTCAGTATAGGTGGTACTCTAGATGTGCTGTTAGGATCTGTTATAAATTTGATATCTTGATTATAACTTGTTCAAATGGCTTTTTAGAAAATGTTCAAATGATTTTGAATGTTTTATTACTTTTGCAATGCTAATTATAACCATTATGGGTTTTTCAGTTATTTCTTGGGTGTTTGTATTATTCTGGATGTTATCTTAATTATTTTGATTAATTTTTAGTTCAGAGGAAAACGTATTTTATTAAGAAATCCTTAAGGCTATAGGCTTGTAGAATTTTTTATTTTCAATAAAATGGATTTTTTTCAAATTTCAGTATATGTGCTCTGGATATTGCTGTAGGATCTGTTAAGCAAAATTTGATATCTTGATTATACTTGTTCAAATAAACTTGAAAATGTTTCAAATGATTTTTAAGTGTTTTAATTACTTTTGCAATGCTAATTACTCTTTATTTATGGGTTTCAGTTGTTTCTTGTGTGTATTCTTGTATTTTTAATAGTTAGGCATT